>NW_025999869.1:22986494-22999097 GCF_001458135.2 Marmota marmota marmota
CCCCCCAGCACTCTACGCCATCAGTTTAGTTGGATGACTCTGCAAGGAAGGATCACTTCCTAAACATCTCTGAAGCCTGACTACTTCTCTCCACCTACCCAGTCCTGGGCCTGGTCCAGCCACTACCAAGGGCAGCCCAGAATGGTATACCAGACTTTTCATGGTTCTTGCTCTCACCTATGCTTATACTGATGCCAAAGTTATTTTCCTGATAAATCAATGTGTCTATGTCATGCCACTGCTCCAAAACTTTATCTGGTTCCCTATTGCCTTAGGTCTAAGTGCCAAACTCATGCTGGCCCTCTATGCTCCTCATATTCTTCCCTTCCCTTAGACTCACACCAGTTTGTTTCTGTATCAGAAAGAAATAATAGAATTCTGGGTCTCTGCAAACCCCCAAGAACTTCAGAAACAGTGGGGAAGCTATGGTATCAAAGAATATCCTCAATTCCCAGTAAAAACTCCAAAAAGAAAATTACAACCTCTCCCAGGGCTTAGGCTCCAGGACCCCCAGCAAGCAAGCTTGGGAAAGGGCCCAAAGTGGTTTCCAGTGCTAGACTGACCTTGGTCCAAATCCTAGCTCAGACTCTTGATAGCTGTGTAGCCTTGGGCAAATTACTGCACCCCTCTGGGCCTCACCTCAAACAATCTCATGGACAGAAAGTGGGATGCCAGGTACATAATAGAGGAAACACTGGGTAGACAGGAGCTAGCTGAAGCAATTTACTCCCTTTCTTTGCCAGCCAAAGGAGCTCAAAGACAACTTGCAAAAGCAGATGCATTCACACCCTACCTTTCCAGCGGGCTCCTGGCACTGAG
This sequence comes from Marmota marmota marmota, assembly GCF_001458135.2. NCBI lineage: Eukaryota > Metazoa > Chordata > Mammalia > Rodentia > Sciuridae > Marmota > Marmota marmota. Next base: position 22,987,314 of record NW_025999869.1, read on the forward strand.
AAGGTAGCTTAGCTGGTCCCACTAGAACCAGCTTCCCTTTAAAGGGCCTGTGGGGCCCAGGGAAAGAGTTACCACATCTTGATCAAAGCCCGAAAGTGGCGATGGCCCTGTCCCTGGGAACAGCTGATGGTAACAGCCGCCTGCTCTCAGAAGCCAGGGAGTGGAGAGGTGTTAGCCGTGGAGGCAGTGGCTCCCGGGTGGCTGTGGGAGCAGGTCTGGCAGGAACCAGGGCACAGAGCAGCTCTGTGAGGAGCTACTGGCCCCTCAAGGCCCCCGCTGCCCCCCCCCCTTCATCTGTACATGGGGCGGTGCTGGCTCTGATCAGCTCGGAGCTAAGCAACCCAGCCTTAACCCTCACTCTGCCAGCTTGCCAGAGCCTCCGCCCACAGCCCTCTGCACCTCCACTCACCCCACCTTGTCTTCAGTCCTGGAGGGGAGTCTACCAAGGGGGGGTTATTAAAGGACAAAGCCTCCTTACACATCCATCTGAGGCACTGATTAGGGGCCAGGAGCTTTGTGCATGGACTGGTGACCTACGGTGAGCATGAGCAGCAGGGGTGGTAGGAAGTCATGGGGAGTGAGGGGGTGGGGATACCCGATCTCTGATGTTGAAGGAGGCGGCGCCATCCACCGGCACTCTGCCTCCAGCCTCTCCTAGGAGCCACCTCCACTCCACCCCCACAAGGTCACAACCAATCTTGGGAGAGAAAAGAAACTGGGCATAGTTTCAGATACAAACAATATCTACTCAGGGATGCTCTGGGGAGTAGGGTCAGAAGGTGGAGGATAGTTCATCTTCTCTACAGGACCCCAGGGCAGCACATCAGCCCCTCCCTATTGCTCCCTAAGAGGCCTTCAGGGATGACCACCCTGGAGCCAGAACCCACACCCTCTCCTGCTGGAACCAAAGCCAAGCTCTCCGCAGCACTTCTCCCAGACTGGGGCACCTAGGTACCAGGCCTCCCAGGGAGAGCCTCACTCTTTTGAGGTCAGTCTCCACAGAGTGTGGGGCTACTTCTGTAGCTATTTCACTCTGACCTTCGCAGCTTTTCACTCCTACTTCCCTGGCTAACATGTAGCTGGCTGGACACACAAGGCACACAGCTATGCCTGCTAGTGAGGAAGACACACGCAGGCCACAGGGCCCAGTTCAACACCAACCCCAGGCCCTACCCCGGCACCAGGTGCTTCTGGGCACTTCCCACTCTGTTCCTGACACTTCCCAGCCTACTGTTCATCCAAATCCAGTCCACCTCCCTGCAACATGGCCTAGTGCTCCAAGCTCCCTCTTGAGAGATGTTTGCTCAACCTGTCTGGGAAGTCCAAATCCCAGGCTTGTAATACCTTCCATGGGGCTGAAAAAACTTTCCATTGCTCACCCCATCTTCGGGGGCAAGACATACAGACACCTTCTGCCTCAGCAGCCCACACCTGGAACTAGGCCCCCCATCTCCAGTCCTCCCTAATTAAAATTCACAGATACCTGAGGACCTAATTTTGACCCACGCAGCCCTTCTCCTTCCTCTTCGCAGGACCCTACTTTTCTCCTCCAGACACCGTTAAATCTTCGTTTAGTGCTTCCCAGGAAATTTAGTGGTCACAACAACGTCCTGGTTGATGGAAAGCCATGGAGGATGTGTTCCTATTGCCAGGTCAAGAACTGCATAGACCTTGCCAGGTGTGGTGGTGCACACCTGTAATCCCAAGCAGGAAGGCTGAGGTAGGAGGATTGTAAATTCAAGAGCAGTCTCAGCAATTTAGTGAGGCCTTGTCTCAAAAAAAAAAAAAAAAGCCAGGAATGTAGCTTAGTGGTAAAGCACCCCTGGGTTCAATTTCCAGTACTAAAAAAACAAACAAACAACAACAACAAAAAAATACCTCTCACATGCACCCTGTAGCCACTGACCTGTGGAGACGCACATACGGCAGACCACACTCAGCCCAACAACCACCCCATCTGCACAGGGATTCAAGCTCCTGTGGGTGAGGGGCTTTCTCTCCACTTTCCTCTTGGGTTTTAATTACAATCAAAGAACCACAGATGATTGGGGCAGAGATGGAACCTAGGGCATCCACGACTCTGGAACCGTCAGGGGATACCCACTGCACATCCCCCTAGAGAAAAAAAAGGGCCCATGATACTGGGTTGCTGAGTTACAATCTGAGCCTCCCTGTGGAGCCCAATTATAGCTCTGAAAGTGGAAGTAAGCCCCTGGACATGGAAAGGCCTAAAGTGTTCCAGCTTCCCAAACTCACAGAGAACATAGCCCCTTTTAGCAGCCTTCACTACCCCTTTGCCCCCATCCTCACAACAGAACTTCTCAAAAATCTCACTCACCCAAGCCCTGGCCAGGGAACATGGACCCACATTCCTGATGACAACAACAGAAAGCCAGGCTCAAACAGCACTTTCAGGAACTCAGAAAGATGAGTAACCTTGAGAAGAGAGGAGCAGACAGAAACACAGTATCTTTTCCAAGCTCTGAGATAAAGCTTGTCCCTACCATGAATCAGGCATAGCAAAATTCTCAGAACAGAGGGACAAGAGAAGCTAAAACAATGGCAGCAGCTCTTTGGAAATATTTTCAGGGAATGATGACCAGGACTGATGGTCCTTGGAGGAGCCAAGGTCCCAATTTCCTTCATTCCAAGACCCGGGAGAGCAGGCATAACCCCAGGGATACTGGTGGGGACCATGGACACCACACAGGCAGGAGGACACCGCCTGGCCAGGCCCTACTGTACAGGAAGCCAAATCCTGTGGTTGCAACATGATCCTTTCCCTTCCCAGCTGTGTCCACATTAGGACTGTCGGCGTCCTGGCCTCAGAAGCAGTGATCCAGTTCCCTCACTGGCACAAACTGTGGACACACTACAGGCCTCCAGTGAAGGGGACACATCTGGCAGGAGAGCTGAGCTCTCAAGAGTTCACCTGCACGTGGGCAGGGTATAGGTGGGATAGAGTGTAACTTCCTGCAGTTAGGAGGAAGTTCCTTGAGGTAGGAGGATCCTGGCAAGATATGGTTGGAGTTACTGAGGTGGGAGGAGCAAGAGAGGAATTTGCTCACCTACTTTTTCATTTCTGGTCTGCTGGGAACACCTGCTCAGGAGGAAATTCATGAGACAGAATCCGAGACACATCCTCCCATCCAGAGAGTGAGAGCAAGGTAACAGTGGAGACAGGGTGGGAAGGGAAGGAGAGCCAGGTGAGGACAGAGTGACACGGTGGGTTGGCAAGGCACAGGAAGAGCCTGTAAGACTTTGGGGCACCTGACAAGAGCATTTACACAGTAGAGGGAAAGAGGCACAGCATGGCATTTAGCTGTAGAAGGCAAAAGATTGTGGTTGGTACTATGTGTATGCCTAATTCCTTCCAAGCCACAGCCCACAAGCTAATGATGCCCACCAGCTCACCTGACCTAGCATCCTGGGAACTAGGGATACGAAAGCACCCCAGGCAAGCTGTGTCCCTCTATTACTGCCAAAGGACTACCACTATAGCCAGGAGCCTGCCTGGCTCTTTTACCCACCATTCCAGGTGTATTGTCCCTCTGTGTGCATTAGACAATGAGCAAAACAGTTTTGCCTTTGGTGGAGGGTACATTTCCTGGAAAAATGATACATAGCTTAATTTTCTGGCAAATTTGATAAATAGCTTAATATTCTTGGCTGTCCCATACACTGGCAAAATTCTTCTCAATTGCCTCAGGAAGGAATAAATTTGAATTTCTCTCAGTTTAGCAAATCTGCACCCACCTGAGTCACCCCTCTGTGGCTCAGGGCTGAAGGGGGTAGTTGCAGTCTCACATGGTCCTCCTGCCAGCAACCACCAAGTCCTATGGTACCCCTATGAGAGCAACCACAGGGTTAACACCAGGCTCCAGCAGCCCAGCCTTTAGCTGGGCAGGGAGTACTGGGAACTCAGGCCTCCTTTTCAAGGCCAGGATGAATGGGGGATATGCAAATGCTCCTCCGAGGAGCAAGGAGGGCAGGGGAGGGCTTGTGGCTGGCAGGCCTGCAGCACTCCACTGGGCCTGTCACATGAAAGGGTTTGTACTCCTGCTGCTGGCTCCGGTGCCCAGCCAGGCTAGGGCTGTTCTCACCAGAAAACAAAAATCTCTTTCAGACCAAAGCAAAACGAGGCCCCAGCTGGCCCAGGAAGGCCATTGGACATTGTTCACGCTGACCCAAGGAGAGCACCCATCACTTGAATTCTCACTTTTCACCCACTGAAAAGAAACCCACCATCTTTCCAGAGGGAGCTGGAGGAGCTCTGTGGCCACAGAGAAGAGCACCATGTAAGGTCAGGGTGGGTGGGACCAAGAAATAGGGTCACCCCTTCTGAGGCTCTCTGTGGGCATTATCCTTTTCAAAAATATGAATGGCTGAGACTGAGGTAGCAGCCTTTTTTGGAGAAGGACATTTCAGTGATTCTTGTGGGGCTCATGATAAATACAGAGAAAGAAATGGAAAAAAAAAAAAGGTGCTGCTAAACAAGAACACCTTGGAGTGTACAGAGGACTTTTAAGAATGGAGACCTCATGTATACCCTGCCAGGCGCCCACAGCACTGCTGACACCATGCCCTCAAGCTGTGGGAGGAGTTTATGGTAACCCAGAGCCCAGTGTATGGGATCACAAGCTTCCAGGACAGTCCAGGGCCCAGATACCTTCTTCAATAGAAGCACCACAGCAAGGTCAGGCTCCAATCTTTTTCAGACTTTTAGCTGCTAGAAATGCTGTTTTTCTGCCACTCTAGGGTCACCAGGAGCTGTCCATTAATTGCTGCATAAATCTTGTACCCCAGGAGCACAGATGCGACTTGGACTAAGGGGAGACAATGACACAGCAAGATCATTTAGCCTGAGAGCACATCTAGGACAAAACCACTTAGGAAAGAATTCAGAACCAACAGGAAGGCTAGTGGGTGCTTGAATAGATGTCCCACGACTCAAGGGAGACAGGACTTGTCAGCTCCTCCGCCCAAATAAAAGGCCCAGCTCTGAAAGGTTGACGGGCTTCACAGGTCACCACCTACCCTGCTGTCTGGAGATCAGGGTCACATGTACCCAAATCCCCCACCAGCCCACAGGCTAAGGGAAGGCCTGCCTCCCCCTAGACAGATTCAAAATTTGGGAGGAGGTGCCCTGAGGCAGAGTGGGGCTGAGCATGGTAAGTTAAGGGTGTCCTCCAGAGAACCATATCCAGGTCTGGAAGGTAAAGTCACTCAACACTTACGAAGGTCTCTGACCACTAAGCGGGATCCTGGGTCCTAAGTGACTTTAGGTAACCTTAGCACTAGAAGCAGAACAAAAAGGCCAGAAGTGCTGACTCTTTCGAAAGGGTCTCAGCTATGTCCCCCTTATCCATTCTGATAATTGTCCCCTCTCATAGACCTGGGAACATCACTGTCCAGCCTCCAGCCAACCTCCTCGTCCACTCTCACTGGCTGGCCACATCCTACCTTGCTGCTCTGTCTCGGCTCTAACTGTCCTTGCTGTGTGGCCTCTGTCTGACCTTTCTGTCCAATCTCTGGTTGACCTCACTATCAATTGGCTTTTCTGCCTATTTAGTAGGATCTCTGATCAGGGTCCAGAGTGGTCTATAGCTAAGGCTGGGATGGGTGGGCAGGTAGAACTCCACAGAAGAGCTTAAGGCTCAACAACAGTTCACACACTGCAGGGGAAAACGGGGCTTTGTAGCAGGGCAAGTCCTACTTAGTCCTTCAGGGTCCAATTTCTTTCTTTTTTTTTATACATTTATTTTGTTTATTTATTTTTATGTGGTGCTAAGGATTGAACCCAGGACCTCACATATGCTAGGCGAGCGCTCTACCGCTGAGCCACAACCTCAGCCCCCACTTTCTATATACATGGGCCACACAGTTCTGGGAGTGCGGCAGGATCCTAGGAACTGTTTAATGGGGACTGTCTCATAGGTGTCCATTCAACCTGGACTTGCCTGCACTCTCTCTCTCATTCCTCCTATGCCAGTCCTAGAGATCTGTCCCTGGTCCCAACAGGTGCCAATCCAGATTTGTTTGTCCCAAGGTCTGCAAAATGTCCTAACTTTCTGCTCTAAAGCCCCAGAAGGAAACTATCTTGGAATATAGGCCTGAATGGGCAGATGGCAAGCCAGAAGTAGCCACCCCCAATTCTCCTTGGACACCGTGACAAACTCTAGCTGAATGCCTGGACTAAGTGTGAGGAAAGGAAGGGTGTCTCTGGGAAAACTAGGTGAATAGTCAGGTGGGACTACTTGGAATATTAAATCTTTCAGAGATTACTGATTGGGTCTCCAAATAGCTCAGATTGGCTCAGACTTTCCCACCCTACTTCCCACTTTCCCACTTGTGTCTATCAAAGACTGCAAGCTTCACATGAATCAGGGGTTACACAAAGAACCTAAGCACACTGCCAGGGAGATAACTGAACAGGTGAGTGAATGATGGGGAACACCCCTGGGACTAAACCAGGATGTCACCCACAGCATTCCCCTCCCCCACCAATTCTGGGCCCAATGACTGGTTGGTGGGAACTCCTGTGAGACCAACACAAGGAATGGGGCTATCATACCAGGACATCCATGAGGTGAGGACCTTGACTGCACATTCCTCTTGGCTATGCTTGACAGAGTGGCCAGAACTCCAAGTTTGCCAGGAGGCCAGAACCTTGGAGCTCTAAGGAAACAACAGTTCTCAGAGAAGACTACCTTCCCCATAACGAGGTCCTCCTGAAGCTGTGAGTTGATTCGTTCGTTCATTCATTCTTTCATTCATCAAGCCCTTTCGGAGCTCCTGCCACTGCTTCTGTTCCAGGCTGCACTCATTCTCAGCATTTAAGGTTATCCAGTGAAGGCTGACCTAGACCTGCCAACAAGGAATTCACACCTGCTTTTCCCTGTTGCTTTCACCATATTGACATCGTCCTCCAGCTTAGCATAGAGCTTGGCATTTTAATAGATGTACACTAAAAGTCTGTTGTTTGCTGATTGACTTATTGTGGTGAGAAAACAGCTTAAAAAATAAATTCATCTTTACTTATAAATACATCATTATTAAAATAAATTATTCCCAGGGAATTCTTTATTTTTATTCATTTACACAATAAACTCTGGTGTGCACTGCATGTCTAACCCTGGGTTGGGGACACAGAGATAAGACATCCTGGCTCTGCCCTCAAGGAGATCATAGGACTTATGGAAAAGGTCAAGCACTGCTGTTCAGTGGAACATGTGTCACTAAGAGATGCATGTGGCTTGTCTAGCACAGGGATGGTATCATTCTGGCCATCCACATTCCCAGTTCCAGCCATATCTCCTGATGGTTACTATACAGAATAACGTCAACATGTTGTGGCGTGGCATTCTAGGCCTATGGAGCCCAGCCTGGCAACCTCGCTGGCAAGCAGAATTTGTCCCTCAACTTCATTCATTCCTGTTGCCATTCTTTTCTCATACCCATCCCTCTGCCTGCTATGCCTTTTCTTTCCCTACTTCCTTTTTTGCATATTGAAATCCTGGACCGTCCATGGACTGGAAGTGTAAGGATATGGGTATGACTCAGCTCTTGCAGGTTGCTTCCCCATTAAATCTCCCTGGGTCTCAGTGCTTCTTCTAATAAATAAGGCTAACAATGCCACAGGGCTGTAGGAAGACTGAAGGATAACTTGAAGAATCAGAATATGGTTATTAACAATATAGTAGCTGCTCAGTAAAAGAGTAACTAAATCAGCCAGGACAGTGGCACACACCTGTAATCTCAGTGGCACGGAAGGCTGAGGACAAGAGGAGTGAGAGTTTAAAGACAGCTTCAGCAATTTAGTGAAGCCCTAAGCAACTCAGTGAGATCTTATCTCTAAATAAAATACAAAAAAGGCTGGGATGTGGCTCAGTGGTTGAGTGCTCTTGGGTTCAATCCCCAGAATCCCCCTCCAAAAGTAGCTAAGTTTTCAACAATGCTCCCCACACATACACATATACACACCCAGAACTTCCTTCAATGAACATCTGAGTGACTACATGCGCCAGTGTTGGCCACATACACAGCATAGCTTCTGTTATTCAAAAGCCTAATTTTCACTTCTTTTTGCAAACAAGTCAGAATCTCATCCTCACTCACCTCACCATATGCATGGGACAGCCCTGGTTCTATCTGGTGCTGTAGCTGAGCCAAATTCAGCCTTCTGAAGGTCATCCTAAAAGCCCTTATACTCACAAGAGAGAAAAACAGCTAAAGAGTGGAATGGCTGGTTCTGCCGCCCCCTGGTGTCAGTGTGCTTTGGCAGGAGCATCCCACCACCACCAGGCTGTAGAGAAGAAATGTTTCTGAGGTCAGACTCTCCCACAGGGTGACAGACCCTGTGCCAGTGCAGGCTTTCTTCTTTTGTGAGGCATATCCCTAGCTGACCAGACAGCTGTCTGTTCTGCCTGGAGTTCCAGCACCATCTGTCTCAATTTTTGGCTGCCTTCTTGGGCCTCCTTGAGTGGCTCTAGACCTCATTCTAGTTTTCCCTGCTAGTGGAAGCCTGGGGGGAGGGGTAGAATCTGATGGGGCTGAGCTGAGCAGGGTGTGCAATTCTGCACCTGCCCTGGCAACTGAAGCCAGATGCCTGCCTTTCCAGTCTTTGAACTGGCAGTTCTGCCTCATCCCACCAGGGCCAGTTCCACTTCCCCTAGGATAAGGACCAGGGCTGGGGCCTCATCCCTTCCCCTTTCTGGAGTTTAGCCTCAACTTAGGCCATATCTACTTTTACCCATAATATTATAACAGGCTTCCATCACATTCCTGGCCTCTACTCTCCACCCCATGGCTCAACTTGGCCACTGTGGCTAAATAGAGGGTTCCTCTACCCATCTCTCACCCCAAATAAAACCCATTCCTCCATGACCTCCTTCTACAAATCAGGTTGCCCTGGCACAAGATGCTGGAGACATACAAACATACACACATACAAACACACACACACACACACACACACACAATGATACACTACCATGGTTTTCTCTGCACACATTTGCTGATCTGACTTTCTCTACTAGCCTCTGAAAAACACTCCAGTATGCCACAGAAGCCTACTCAGATATTCCAGTGATCAGGTATGCAATTGAGCAGACTGGACCCTGTACAAGGGTATGGAACTATATCAGCTTAGGACACCCTAAGGATACCCTTTGAGAAATCTATCTACCAAGAATGATGCCTCTTTCTACTTTGTACAAAGGAGCCACACAGGAAACTAGAAATTCTAATCCATTTACTCCCAGGTGTCCTCTGAGTGCTTATGGCACATTTTCTCATGACAGGAATAGTGTCTGACTTACACTGGACCTCTTTTATTTGTCTCGTTGTTTACTACAAAACTCAGGTAAGACCCAGGCTGGCCCAGGACTCAGTGTAGCCCAGAACACATGGTTGACAGCCCCTCTTCCAGGTGACTCCCCTCTCCTCCTTTATACCATTCTCTCCTTGAAGACCCTGAGGTCTTCTGTCTGCCCAACCATGTTTCCATCCTTTCCAGATTGGGAAGTAAAAAAGTACAAAACTCTGTATTAAAGAGTGACACTGGCTTGGGGATCCCCGCCTATTGTTGGCTGAGTGGAAGGAATATCTTGCAGTTGCCACAGGACCCTGGATTACAAGGCACAGTGCATTCTCAGGTGTGTTCACTAATCTACAGTTCTTACCCCCCGAGAAAGGCTGGGGTCCAGGTAAAGTTCCAAGGAATGTGGACACATGACCTAGGAAAGCCCCACTATGTCTGTGGGGTATTCCATCCAATGAGAACCATGCACCAGCACCAACCTCCTACTCTGCCTTGAAATGTTTGGTCTCTATTGAAGCAGCTATTATCTGCCCCCAGGAATTGTCCTGTTTGACCACTTTTAGGTCCCTGGATAGTCCCTTAGAAAGGCAAGTCCCCTCATTTCCTATCCAAGGAGACATCTGGCCACTTTGGGAAATGTTCCACAAGGAAGCAGGACAGAAGGCCAGTTTAAGTTGTTAATGACCGATCTTGGCTTATAGACAAGAACCCCATACACTGAGGGGGTTTTTCTCACAAGCTGTTGATGACCCTTGTCACCAAGTGGTCTTGCAGCCCCTAGACACCTCCCTGAATCTATAGAATACCAGATTTTCAGAGAGCTTCTTTTGAACCCATGGCTGGATGGGGCCTCCTGTGGGTAGGGCTAAGGGGTCTTAGCACAGGGGAGAAGCTCTGAGACCATCCATCACTCAGACAATAAATGGTGGCTATTACTATCATCATCATCATCATCATCACCACAACCACCACCATCAAGGTTTTGATTATGCCTGACCCCAGTGTTAGCACTGTCCTTGCTGTTGGGTGTGTATCAAGACCAGAGAGGCCGTGCACAGCCTGTCATCAGACATTGGCAGACAGAAGGAGCTTAGGGAGCTGAAGAGATTAGGGAGGTATTACTCCCCCAACACAGGGGGAGTATCCCTGTGGCCTAACTCAGGACAGCAGTGGGGGAGGGGGAAGTGATTACCTGGACCATCAACCCTTCAGGTTCAGGCCAGTTACAATCAAACACCTGGCACTGGTTGATGAGTTCAAACCTCAGATCAAATCCCAGTCTACTAGATATTATCCATGTGACATTGGGCAAGTTGATTAACCTCTGAATCTCAATAAGAGATAAGACCAACCCCCTAGGATTTTCTGTGAATATTAAATAACATGCAAAATCATCGATAAGGATCTCTAATAGGTCAACTTCTTCACCTTTTTTGGCTCAGTAAAAACTTCACCACCATCTCTGATGATGATGATGTTTAAATGTAAAATAATAATAAACACCGACATTCATAGGACATTTGCTCCAGGCTAGATCAGGTTGAAGGCCCAGTTTAAGGGTAAGCACTTCACATAAGTAATTGAGCAGAATCTGCACATGGGGGTGGGACTGCAGATGGGGTATTATACTCAGGAGGACCCAGAGGCTCAGTCAGAGAAAGGCCAGTACCCAGGTGTGGGTGTATGGGGGTTGAAGGAAGCGCCTAGCAAAGATCCAACAGGGATACTCATAGACTGCTAAGAGAGTGCAGGGATAAAGACTGACTCCTATGAGAGGAAAGAGAAGGGAGTGGAAGCAGTGAGGACACAGCCCCAGGCAGAGCCGGGGCAGATGAACCCAGTTTTATAGCAATCTTCTACTCTGGCAGGAGGGCAAGCAGGGAGTGATTGTAAGGAGGCCCCTGGCAGGGATCCAGAACCCTGATCAGTCCCGGCGACACACTGACCACCTACTGCGGGACCTTGCGAGCCAACATCCTTGGTTTCTGGTCCCAAGAAATGAACAAGGACGCAATAAGTCTGTCCCCACTTTGGCTCAGGGCCTAATCTGATCAGTAGGTCCTCACAATAAGGGGAGAGGGGCGCTAGAAGCCAATGGAGGTTGTTGTGGAGTCGCAATGAGCAAGGCCCCCCCATCTCCACAAACCCAGCTGCTTCCCAAACCCCGCACAGAGCCCGCCGGAATTGGGGGCGACCTGGAGACCTTGAAGGGACAGCCAGCGGCCCGGGCGGGGGACTCCACAGCCACGGGAGTGTAACACCCGCACCTTGGGCCAAGACAGCACAGCTTACGGGAGATGGAGGTCAGGGACCAACAAGGACGACGCAGCGACTTACCCACTAACAGCCAAAGGGAACCCCCCGACACCAGGAAGAAGGTCAGCATGTCGATCAGCCGGGCCCAGCCTGGCCCGGCACGGCCTCCAGGGCCCGCAGCCCCGCAGCCCCACTGTAGCCGCGCT
>NW_025999869.1:22999109-23010916 GCF_001458135.2 Marmota marmota marmota
CGCCGCCGCGCGCCGCCGCGACGCCGAGCCGGCGGGGAGGGGTCGCAGCGAGCAACAACCCTCTCGGCCTCCGCCCCCCCCCCAACGTTCTGGGGAAACGGGCTGGAGTGGGGCGCACGGGCGACGAGCAGTCGTCACCCACCCCACCAACGCGCAACCCTTACCTCCGCGCGACCCGGCGGTCTGGGTTTTATTGCTAGGCAGGCTCAGGTGGGAGCGAGTCGCAGTCACTTGTCTGAGGAGTTGCAAAAGCTGATGGGCTGAGTGCCCACTGAGCGCCCACCCGCCGTCGGACCTAGTTTGAAGAACTGGCAGCCTGTGGGTGCCACATCTGCGATCCAGTGAGGGAGCCATAAGGGTCTACCTAGGTTCTGCAAAGTAGTGCCCAGATCTTTTGGGGATGCATCAGGTCAGGTCTGGGGCTGCACAAGGTCGCAGAAGCTTCATGTGGTCCTGGGCTGCCAAATGTGGTCCCCAGTTATAAGCATGCCACATGAAGTCACAGGCAGCCACATGGAATCACGGATGTCGCATGAGTTCAGAGACTTTCATGGTCTTCATACACAACAGTGTGGAGCACATGAGGTCTCAAGCCCTTCATTAACTACTATGAAAGGCCATACAGCCACTCAGTCTCAAATGGTCCCACAGCTGACTGAGGTTTGGACATCATTTCAGTGCCTGAGACTAAAAGGAGGAAGCCCAGTTGCATAGTTTTTTTGAAATAAGAGCAAGCATCCTGATAGGGCCTCAGACATTTACACCTCAATTTCAGGATCACCTCCTCCCAAAGGTCTTGCTTCTCAAACATGCTAAGTCTACTAAGCTTCCAGCACCGAGGACAGCGCTCAGGCAGCCCTGCCCTCTCCACAGGCAGCCCTATCAACCCTGGAACCAGTTAAGAACCCAGGAAGAAAAGGGTAGGAAACTAGAGAACAGATATCAGAAAGCTGATGGTGGACAGATGAGACCACTTGCCTTGTGTGCATGTAAGCCCACAACTTAGCAGGTAGGTGTGGGGACCTATATCCATAGCATGAGTATCTGGCATGTGTGCACCCAGGTCTGTCCGTGTGCAATTTATAAAGGCACAAGTCTGCAGATGTGTCACTTTCAGTCTTTAAAATAGAATCTTTTCACAGGCTCTGGATCCTGGGAGAGCTGCTCTTGCTTGAACTCAGGCGCAGCCTGGCAAGGACTTTGCTGAAATCTCAAACTTGGCAGGGTTCCTCCAAGAGGTGTCAGAGGCTGTGTGACAGGATCCCTCCCAGCAGGTGACACAGTTGTCAGAATCCCTCCCCCAACACCACACTCCCACTGGCAGCAGACTAACTGAAGACCCAGAGGTTATCAGGACACTCAGGAGAAACCAGAAGACTGGGCAGAAAGAATGTATCTCCCCAAATCAGATTAGCCTAGGGATTTTGGCAGACAATTTCTCCTTAGGCCAGGGAACCAATAAAGTGTTTCTTCACAGAGTAAGGGGCCCAGGATCAGGCAGAAGTCACAGGCACTGAGAACTGCAGGAGTGCTCCAAGCCCCTGGGTGGCTCCTGGCAGCCTCCTCTCCAGAGTGATGTCATGGGACACATTTAGCCTGGCCTCCTGCAGAATGTCGCATCCGGTTACTTTTCCTACAGATGTCTCTGCTCCTTGCGAATTTTTTGATTCAAAAACCTATGTAGGAGCTGTGACTGATTACAGCTTAACTGAGTATTTTTCTGTTTTCCTGAGTATGACTTGGCTTCTCCTGAGGGATGGAAACAGGAAGGTCCTGTGCCTGGCTGTGGGATCATGGCCAGGTCTCTCTCCTCTCCAGTGGGTAAGGAGATTCATTCTTTTCTGTCCTGGGTTCCCAAGGTCTCCTTCCTTCTTTGTGGGTTCTCCATTCATGGACCATCTATGGGCAGCTGTGACTCTGAGGCTTCTAGACTTCTTGAGTGCCACAGTCATGGAACCCAGCAGGAAGGAACCCAGAGTCATGCTGTAGGGTGGAGGGAGCAGGCGGCCTCTTAGACATTCCTCTTGGTCAGCAACAATGGTGGGCAACTCTGTTCACACTTATTTCCACCCACACTAGCATCTTTGAGGGCTAGCAATTGTTTTCAACCCTAGCTCAGGGTCTGGCCCAGTGAGTACAGAGACCACTATCCCTTTTGGCAGGGCAGAACATCTGCTCAGGCCACAGAGCAGTTCTGGCCTCCTCCTATCCATTCACTCTTTTAGCTTATGTCCACCTCTAGGTACCCTTTGTCTGGCCTCCTGCTGGAACTTGGAGGCAGGTAAGACAAATCAGAAACAACAATAGCCGTAGTCTAGCATGGTGAGCTTGGTGACAGAGGACTGATCCTATTCTAACCAGGGCAAGGTCTCCTAGTGGAGGAAATATTCAACTTGAACCATAAATATTTGTGTGAGAGTTTGCCAGGCTTCAAAGTGGGGCAGAGTATACCATTTCTAGACCTGTGTCTGTTTCTGTCATGCCATGCAGCCCTGGGTAAGCTTCTGCCCCTTTCTGTGTTCATTGGTACAAGGAAGTGCTGATCCAGAGACTTCAAAACCCATTAGGCAAGACTCTGCTGCCTTTTTTATCATCACAGTTGAATGGTCACCCTCTAGGCCTGAAAGACACAGTGTCCACTGCATTCTGTCTGTTAGTGGCTCTAAGAAACAGCGTAAGATGAGCTCAGCCATTATGGGTTCAGGTTTTCCTGCTCCTACGACATCTGAAATATTTTTCTTCTCTGACATTGTCGGGGGGCTCAGTTATTTGTATCTCCCAGGCCTTTTTGAACACTTATATTTTGTTAGTGTCTCACATTGTAATTATATCTTTCCAATGAAGCTCAGAAAATTCTCTTTTTCAGCCTCTCTTAGGCTGGCCCTTCCTAAGGATCTTAGAATTTTTCAGTGTGAGATGCCTCCATGAGTCTTTGATCCCAAAGCTTGTAATATAGTGCTATATATAGCAATATAGTGCTATATTCTATATTCAATATAGAAATAAGGGCAGCCATCTTATTAGCACAAGGATGGTAGCAGAAGCAATGGTTGACAGATGATTCTGGGAATTATTACTGAAAGATGAAATTTGAGGCTCTTTCTTTCTTTCTTTCTTTCAGTACCAGGGATTATTGAACCCAGGGGCACTTTACCACTGAGCCACATCTCCAGCCCTTTTTTATTTTGTTATTTTGAGATAGGGTCTTACTAAGTTTCTTAGGACCTCATCAAGTTGCTAAGGTGGGCTTTGAATTTGTAATCCTCTTGCCTCAGCCTCTCTTGTTGCGGGGATTACAGGCATGAGCCATCACACCTGGCTTGAGGCTGTTTCTTGAGCCTTCCCAAAATGCTGTGAACCACCTAGCGCTCTTTATTTAGCATGCTCCTTTTCTGCTTAAAACAGTCATTTAATAGGATTTTGTTTTTTAGGGTCCAGAACTCAGATTGACATCCTCACTGTCTCACTGCTAAGCCCTCTAGAGTTTGTGGCTATAGGGTTAGGGACACAGCACAACACATCTCCTGTCCCCATAACTGCATACACTAGTAATTGGAGGCTCTGGCTGGTGAAACCAGATCTTTGCTCTCCTTTATTTTGACAACCACAAATCTAGAGAACTGATCCCAAATCTTGAAATTCAGCAAAGAATCTACTCAAGATAGCTGCCCTGTCTAGAGCAAAGGCTTTGAAGACAAGATGAAATGGTTGGAGACTGGTAAACACTCAATGCATGGACCCCAACCAAAGATTAATAACATTTTTCAATTTGGAAAATATAGAAAAAATATGAATTGAAATCACTTGTATTCTATCCCCCAAAGATAATAACCAATACAATTTTGCATATTTTCTGATAACAATAGCATCTCACATTTATATAGTGTTTAGTATATGCCAGGCATTATTTCTAGACACTTTACATGTTATGGACTGGCTTGTGTTCCTCTCAATTCAGATGTTGAAGCCCTAACCCTCAATGTGACTGTATTTAGAAATAGAGACTTTAAGGACACAATTAAGGTTAACTGAGTTCATAAAGGTGGAACACTAATACAAAAGAACTATTGTGGGCTGGGGATGTGGCTCAATCGGTAGCTCGATCACCTGGCAAGCGTGTGGCCCAGGTTGGATCCTCAGCACCACATACAAACAAAGATACTGTGTCCGCTGATAACTAAAAAACAAATATTAAAATTCTCTCTGTCTCTCTCTCTCTTTAAAAAAAAAAAAAAGGACTATTGTCCTGATAAGAAGAGACACCAGGAATAAAGGTCACGTGAGGACACCAAGGGAAAGAAGTCATCTGCAAGCCCAGGAGAAAGGTCTCAAAAGAAACCAACTCTGACATCACACTGATTTTGGATTTCCACCCTCCAGATATGTGTGTAAATAAAATTTTTTTGTTTAAGCCACCCAGTCTGTGGTATTTTATTATTAAATTTCTAGCAGAACAAGACAATATGCTAACACATTTAATGCATAAACATTGTTTTCTATCCTTGTATTGCACAATTTAATAAGTGTTTATTAAATGAATGAATGAATGGTAGATACTGTTATGGTTGAGATCTGGACTCTCCCCCAAAGACAGTTCATGTGTTGACAGCTTGGTCCCCAATGCAGCAATATTCAGAGGTAGCAATATGCAGAGCAGTATTTACTTGCTTTGGGCAAGTGACTATATCTAACCTCATCAATCTATTAATATATTCATAATTTATATGGATTTAGAAGGTAGTAGAAACTGTAGGAGGTGGGCCTAGTTAAAGGGAGTAGATCCTTGGGAACTAGACTATGGGCTAAAAACCTCTCAAACTGCAAGCCAAAATAAATCTTTCCTCCTTTAAGTTGATTTTTTCAGGTATTTTGTCATAGTGACAAAAAGTTAACACAAATATTGTTTATTCAGTACCATATGCTTTTTAAAAACTTGACAATTAAGTATTTCTCCCATACTATTACTTAATTACATTTTTAAAATAGACATGTGATATTAACAGTAAATGTTGCGTCCCCACAGTACTAGGCACTGTTCTAGGTTCTGGGAATATAACAGTGAACAAACAAAAAATCTTGCCCACATGGAATGCAATTGTTTCATGGAAATGCCTTTGCCCAACTGTCAGACAGGAATTAGCCCACTTATTTGGGAATGTTTCTTTTAATGAAAATTCTCTGAGAGAGAGTCACAATTAATAAGATCCTTTTCCTTTTAAAAGGCCAATTAACAACTGAAGGGCTTCTGATGCTTCTCTGAACCATGGAAAGACAAAGCATTTTGAAATTGTTCTTAGTCCACTAGGCTGGGAGTTAGTACTGGTCAAGCGGTCAGCACCTCCAGGTTCCTAAAGAAACACCTGTGCATAGGTTCCCCATTCATGCAAGGTCAAGATTTGGTGCAAAATAAACTACATTTTAAATATTTGGAAAATAAAACAAACTAGAAGAAAATAGAGTTGAATGTTATGCCATGTGAGGATGGTAAGGGCTTTTCCTGTACAACATAGAAAGCAGAAACCACAAAGGAAAAGAGGGGTAGATTTGAGCGTCTGACTACATGCAAATTTAAAATGTCTGCAATTTAAAAACCACCATTTAAAAAATCTAAAAGATAAATAGATAACTTGCAAAAAATATTTATGCCACAAAAACACAAAGTTTGATATCTAACCCAAATTAATAAAAACAACAACACCCGAGTTAAAAATGTGAACAGGCAATACAAGGAAGAAGAAATGATTTTCTTTTTTGCCTCACTGCTCACTAAGGTGAAATATAATGTAACTGTCTGAATGTTTGTTCTCCTTCTTCTAGAAACTATGGTAGGTTCTTCTTTCAGAGCCATGTCACAGGGCACTGACCCCAGGGAGAGGAGGGAGAACCTGCATTCCATCAGCCCCTTCACTCATTTGGAAGTTGCCATCACTATTCCCATATGCCCAGAATCCAGTTCCTTTCTCTCAGTGACCTCAACCCCACCAGTCAGGCCAGTTGATTTCTCTTTTAATATTGTTTTAGTTGTAGATGGACAAAACATCTTTATTTATTTTTATGTGGTGCTGAGGATCAAACCCAGGGCCTCACACCTGCAAGGCAAGCACTCTACCATTGAGCTACAACTTCAACCCCAGGCCAGATATTTCTAACAATAAAATCAGAGTGTGGGTGTATCTGAGGGTCTGATATCTGCAAATCCTTATTGAGGACAGTTTGGCAAGATGTGTCCTCCAAATATTCTTATCCTTTGATGACTACCAGTGAGTTTGCTTAGAAATTAACACAAAGAGTGTGGAAATCAGGAATTATTTGTTCCTCAGAATTGTCATTGAAATATTATTTATAGTAATGCCAAGTTGGAAATTTGGCATTAATGCCCAATCACAAGGCTGAAATTTTTTTGTACCTCTACAGTATGGTATACAAAACAGTGATGCAGAAGATTGCATAATGACAGAGAGAGGTTCGTGGTATATATCCAATTGAAAAACAGCAGGTTATGAGAGGATTCAAGATGGCAGATTAGAGGAAGGTTGCATTCCTAGTTGCCTGTGGCTTGAGATTCAAGCCTTAGGAGTACTGCTTCTCAGAGACCTGGGTGAAAGAGGGATTTCACTAAAATTCAATATTGGAGATTCAGAGTATCTTAGAGACTCATTTGGGTACATTTGCTCTGTTTCACAACTGGCTGCAGAGAGCTGAAGCAGGAGCTGTTTTAAGGTGGCCACAGCTGCTTCTGTGGGAATCAGGAGATCAGAGCAAACACTGCCATACTCTACCAATAAGTGCTTACCATGTGGCCTATGGGGAACATAGCAGAACATGAATGAAACAGGCACAGAGAAGAATTTATCCAGGGGGACTAAAGCAAACGTGAGCCCAACTTGCTTCTCCTTGGACTCTGGTGGCTCATGTGACCAACTAAAATGGGTTAGAAATCTGAACAGATGGGTGTGAATACATTCAGAGATTAAGCCTGGGAAGACTGTATTCTTAGGCAGCAGAGTGTTTGGAGGATTGGCTCTCTTGCCCCATGAATAGAATTTTTGTGAGATTTCTGAGAGCCAGACTCCTGGCAGATATCTGAAATTGCCAGGTCTTAGAAATATGTTGATCTAATCTCTCCAGAGCAGATACTACCCAAAACCCCTGTGGACTGATAAGTCCTAAGTCCCACCCACCAGAACTCCCTCCACATAACTGTTAAGCAACCCCACACTGGAAGTCCATCCATCTGGTTCATGCAGACTAAACTTCAAGTGATAGTACTTCCCATTCCATATTACCTCATACTGGTAAGAAAGGAAGCTGAAACTTATTTCAATCAGCTTCAATATTAAGCCATTCCAAATGGCAGCTCTGAGAGCAACACAAAAAGAGAAAGGGATTAACAACCCCCACTCATGCTCTTGTTGTCAGTAAAGAGTTAATTAAGAAATGAAAAGATATTTGGGTAGAGCACAGAGGCCCATACCTGTAATCCCAGTGGCTCTAGAGGCTGAGGCAGGAAGATCATGAGTTCAAAGCCATCCTCAGCAACTTAGCAAGGCCCTAAGCAACCTAGTGAGACCCTGTCTCAAAATAAAATACAAAAAGGGGGCTGGGGATGTGGCTCAGTGGTTAAGCACATACTAGGATTTAATTCCGATTACCTAAACAATGAAACAAACAAACAATCAAAAAAGATTAACTAAAAAAGACTAAGACTCAACTATTTTATTATGTTTTCAGGAGATGCATTTTCCACATAAAGACAGCCACTGGCTGAAAGTGAAAGGATAGTAATTGATATACTATGAAAATGGCGTCCCCAAACAAGTAGGAGTAGCTGTTCTTATGTAAGACAAAGCAAACTTGAAATCAAAATTAAATCAAAAGAGACAAAGAAGGTAATTTCATACTGATAAGTGAAACAATCCAACAAGAAGATACAGCATCAATATTTATGTCTTAAACATGGGTTCAAGTAATGATATAAAAGAGACACTGCTCAAATTGAAGCCTCAGATAGACCTCACTACAATAATGATGGGTGATTTCAACCTCTCTCACCATTGGATAGATTATCCAGACATGGTTAAGACTCTTGGAAGCTGGGTGCAGTGGTGCATGCTTGTAATCCCAGTGGCTTGGGAGGCTGAGGCAGGAGGATTGCGAGTTCAAAGCCGACCTCAGCAACTTAGTGAGGCCCTAAATGACTCAGTGAGATCCTGTCTCTAAATAAAATACAAAAAGGGCTGGGATGTGGCTCAGTGGTTAAGTACCCATGGGTTCAATCCCTGGTGCACCACCACCAACAACAAAAAGACTCTTTGGACCTGAAAAATATTATAAATAAAATGGATTTAACAGCCATCTATAGGATATTTTGTCCAACAACAGCTGAATACACTGTCTTCTCAGTGGCTCATGGAACCTTCTCCAAAGTAGATCACATTTTTTTTGTGGCCTACAAAGCAACTTTTAGAAAATATGAAAAAAATGTTGATATAATTTCTTGCATCTGATCAGATCATAATGGAATAAAAGTAGAAATCAACACAACAAAACCCTACAGAATCTATAGAAACACATGGAGATTGAACAATAATACATTTTTGAATGATGAAAGAGTGATTGACAAAATCAAGGAAGAAATTTAAAAATTCTGACTTAAATGAGAATGGTGATATAACACAGCAGAACTTTTGAGACATTATGAAGGCAGTTCTAAGAGAAAAGTTTTTAACTCTGAGTGCCTATAAGAAAATCAGGAAGATCCCAAATAAACAACCTAATGATGCATCTCAAGGCTCAAACTAATCAAAAGAAAAAGAAAATCCAAATTAATAAAATTAGAGATGAAAAAGGAGAAATAATCACAGATATCACAGAAATCCAGTGGGTCATTATAGACTATTTTGAAAATATATACTCCAATAAATTGGAAAACTTCAAAGAAATTGAAGAAATTGAAACATTTCTACTTGTATACAATACAAACTGACAAAACTGAATCAGAGGACACAGAAAACCTAAACAGACCAATAACTAATAATGACATAGAAGAAGTAATTAAAAGCCTTCCAACAAAGGAAAGCCCAGGACCAGATGGATTCTCAGTTGAATTTTCCAAACCTTTAAAGAAGGCAACACTCCTCAAATTATTCCATGAAATAGAAAGGGATGGAACACCTTCAAATTCATTCTATGAAGCCAGTATCACACTCATACCAGAATTAGATAAGAACATACCAAGGAAAGAAACTACAGAGCAATATACCCAATGCATTTAGATGCAAAGATACTTAATAAAATATCAGCAAAGCATGCTCAACAACATATTAAGAAGAATGTACTCCATGACCAACTTGGTTTTATTATAGAGATGCAAGGATGGCTTAATATATGCAAATCAATAAATGCAATTCATCACATAAATATAATTAAGGTAAAAAATTACTTAGTCATTATTAGATGTAAAGAAGGCCTTCAACAAAATTCAGCACTCATTCATGATAAAAACCCTGAAGACACTCTGATAGAAGGAACCTTCCAACATCATAAAGGCTATACATGAAAAACCCAAGGTCAACCTCATAGTAAATGAAGAAAAACTAAAAGCATTTCCTTTAAAACCCGGGACAAGACAGAGATATTCCTATTTAATACAATGCTATCATTGTATTAAATACATTTAATACATTCTTATCATTCTTATTTAATACAATGCTAGAAATTCTAGCCAGAGCAATTAGGAAAGAGAAGGTAATAAAAAGGATAAAAATAGAAAAGGAAAAATTCAAATTATCACTGTTTACAGATGATATAATCTTATACCTAGAAGATCCATAAAACTCCAAAGACTACTAGAGCTAATAAATAAAGTTGGCAAAGTAGCAGGTTACAAAATCAACATACAAAACCAATAGCTTTTCTATATACCAACAATGATCTGCTGAGAAAGAAATCAGGAAAATAATTTCACTCACAACACCCTCAAAAACATACCTAGGGGGTCAGGGGTTGTGGCTCAGCAGTAGAGCACGTGTGTAGCATGTGTGAGGCCCCGTGTTTGATCCTCAGCACCATGTGAAAATGAATAAAAAAAAAACCAGAATAGCCAAAGCAACTTCAAGCCAAAAAAAAAGAATGCTGGAGGCATCAAAATACCTGGCTTCAAATTATTCTACAGAGCTATAGTAACAAAAACTGCATGATACTGACATAAAAAACAGATACATAGACCAATGGTACAGAATAGAAGACACAGAGACAAACCTACAAATTTACAGTTGTCTCATTCTTGACAAAGATGCCAAAAACATACATTGGAGAAAAGACGGCCTTTTTACCAAATGGTGCTGGGACAATTGGTTAACTCAAAATGGATTATAAAGTCCTAGAAATCAGACCAGAAAACTATCCAACTCCTAGAAGATAATGTAGGGTCAACCCTCCAGAGTATAGGTATAGGTAATGACTTTTTCAATAGGACCCCTAAAGCTCAGGAAATAATGCCAAGATTAATAATAGGATGGCATCAAATTAAATTAAAAAACTTCCTCACAGCAAAGGAAACAATTAGGAATGTGAATAGAGAATCTACAGAATGGGAGAAAAATCTGCTAGCTACACTTATGACAGAGGATTAATATCAGAATATATAAAGAACTCAAAAAACTTTATACCCCCAAAATTAAATAACCCAATTAGTAAATGGACAAATGATTTAAACATACACTTCTCAAAAGAATAAACACCAATGGCCAACAAATAAATGAAAAAAAATGTTCAACATCATTAGTAATTAGGAAAATACAAATCAAAACTACACTGAGATTTCATCTCACATCAGTCAGAATGGCAGTCATCAAGAATACAAATAATAATAAATTCTGGAGAGGATGTGGAGACAAAAGTACACTTTTACACTGTTGGTAAGATTGTAAATTAGTGTAACTACTATGGCAAACAGTACTGAGGTTCTTCAAAAGCCTAGGCATGGGACCACCATATGACCCAACTATACCACTCCTTGGTATTTGTCCTAAAGAACTGAAGTCACCATACTGCAGTGATACATGTATATCCACGTTAATAGGCGCACAATTCACAATAGCCAAACTATGGAATCATCTTAGGTGTCTATGAATAGATAAATAGATAAAAGAATGTGGTAGATATAAACAATGGAGTTCTATTTAGCTATGAAGAAAAGTAAAATTATATCATTTGCAGGAAAAAAGATAGACCTCGAGACTATTATATTAAGTGAAATAACTTAAACTCAGAAGGTCAAGGGTTGTACATTTTTCTCTCACATATGGAAGCTACAGAGAAAAAAGGAAAAGTGCGGGGGGAAATCTCATGAAAGTCAAAGGGAGGTCAGTAGAGGAAAGGGACTAAGAGTTGGGAGGTGGGAACGAAGGGGAAGTGCTAGGGAGTGATATTGACCAAATTATATTATTATTGTGTGCATGTCTGAATATGTAACAACAGATACCATTATTATGTTTTACTATAATGCACCCATTCAAAAATGTGGGGAAAAAAAAAAGAAAATTCAGCATTATTTCTATTATGTTTAAAAGCATTTACATACTTTTAGCCCACCGCCAGCACAGGCTTCATAAATGAAGGTCCAGAAATCTCTAGGGAGTTTTGATTTAAAGAGACAGACTCTACCTTTAAACCAGCTCCAGGACTGCTCCTCCTAGCTCCAGCCTCCAGCTACCTATTATGGTAGTGAGGTGAGAGAGAGAGAGAGAGAGAGAGAAAGAGAGAGAGAGAGAGAGAGAGAGAGAGAGAGAGAGAGAGAGAGAGAC
>NW_025999869.1:23011488-23075766 GCF_001458135.2 Marmota marmota marmota
TCGGCTGATATGGGACCAGGTCTAGGGAAGGGCCCTCCTTAGGACTGAACCATACACTGCAGCCATTTCTGCACAGTGGGATAGGACCTCTACTTTCGCCTGCATTGTTTTATAAAACAGAAGGGGGAACTGTGGTGAGCCGTTCTAATTAGACCGTGGCCGCCATTAGAAGATGGCGCCGGCTTCCACTGTGGCCTGTGACAAACAACTCCTAATATGGAGAATTGGCACGCAATCCCTTCCCATCCTATGAGAAAGGTCCACGTGGCAGCTTAAGATTGGTATGCGGGAGGCTTTATTAGGCTGTGCTTGGGCGCTCGGTGGGGGGTCAATAGAAGATGATACATGAATCAAGGCCTGAATAAACTGCTGAAAGAAGAATCCTGTGTCGTGTTTTCCCTTGCTGGCGAGGGGTCGCGACAGGGGGCAGTGTCACAAGGTCAGGGGTAGTGGCCAGACATGCCTCCACACAGACAAACCCTCAGACCTGAGAAGGGTGGGGAAAGCTCTGGACAAAAGATGCGGCCCGGGTTCGATCCTCAGCACCACATACAAACAAAGATGTTGTGTCCGACAAATACTAAAAAATAAATATTAAAATCCTCTCTCTGTCTCACTCTCTCTTTAAAAAAAAAAAAAAGATATGCCTAAGCGCCTCTCGCCCAGGAGGCAACTCAAATCACGTGCGAGGATGGCCTCCCATACATACTCATGGAAAAAAAATGGGAGGAAAGTTAATAGTGGTTATCAGTGAGTCCTGGAATTATAAGTTTTATTCTTTGAATTTGTATTTCCCAAACTGTCTTCAATGAATAGATATTTTTGTATCAAGGAAAAAAAAATGGTAAGTTCTTTCCATAGTCCTCTCTTGGTTCAGGAAGGACTGGGATGCTGAAGAGGGAGAAGCAGGTTCTGAGAAGATCAGAGAAATCATAATGGGGCTGCCTGCCACGTGGCATGAGTGGCAACTGGGGCCTGTCACCTCCTGACCCTTGTCTCCTATCATCTGCCTAAGCCATGCCCTTCTGTTGTGTCATGTGAGGATGACGGTGAGTGGAGTTGAGGAGAGTGTTCTTATCATCACACTTATTAGCAGAAAAACTGGCATAAATCAAGCATGGGGGAAAGGAGAAGAGAATTTCTCAAAGGTCCCCTGGAGGCTGACATCCCATTCTCAGACCCCTTATGGAGATCCAAGAGATCAACGCCTAACACACAGCCCACATGCACTCAGACTCCTGGGAAAACAAAAGTAGTGCTTCAGTCCAGGGAAGAAACAGGGGCACAGAGCCCTTCAAAGGTCAGGGAGAAACATTTGCAAGAAATCTGCTAGAGATTGGTATGGTGGAGCACGCCTCTAATTCTGATAACTCAGAAACTTAGGCAAAAGGATCACAGCTCAAGGACAGCTTCAGCAACTCAGCAAGCTCCTGTCTCAAAATAAAAAGTGAAAATGGCTGGGGATGTAGCTCCATGGAAGAGCTACCCTGGGCTCAATCTTCAATAACACACACACACACACACACACACACACAGAGAAATCTCCTAGAGGTTGCCACAAAGAAACACCCAAAGACCTCAGCCATCCAGAAAACCTATCAACTATCAAGGTGGGGCCCCAGAAACCATCTGAGCCACCTGTCCTTCCTTCCCTAACCCTATAGAGGCCCAGGGAGGGACAGGAACTCGCCAAAGACCACACAGAAAATAAAGATTAACATCAAATCAAAACATGGGCTTTCCCTCCCTGCCTGAGGGTCTACTCATCACCTCTAAGGGAGTTTTTCTTTTTTAAATTTGAAAACATAAATAACCCTGGCATTTATATAAATGATTTGAAACAATATAAAATATTATTTATCACCAATTCAATTTGAGGTAAATATTGATATAATTTGATGTGACACCAAAATTTTAAACTAAAATAGGTCAAAATTGCATGTAAGGGAATATATCTCATTTGGTAGAGTGCTTGCCTTTCATTCACAAGGCCCTGGGTTCAATCCCCAGCACCACACACACACACACACACACAATTGCACATAAATACAGGCATAGAAATCATATATGAAATTTTAACAGATTAAATATATAAACTGAATTTCCATGAAAATAAAATAGAATCTCTCTCCAGAGTGCTGGCTGGTATGAAACCCAGCAGCTGGGGACAGGACCTAAGAAATTGCTAAGCATCAGAGAGGTGTGACTGAGTGTATTATGAGTTCAGTCTCCTCCTAGTAATTCTAAGACAAAGGGGGCTAGGATTATTTCTGCAACAACTTTTTCAGGAAATATCTGCTATCATGATTCCTGTCATTCTATTCCTAACTTTATGCCAGCAGCAGCCAGGTCTACTCAGGGTAACCCTGTCCCCTGGTCACCAATGACTGGTCCTGGTGATTAATAATTGACCTAGTCACTGAGCTCACTGTAGTTCTTCCCTGGGAATTTGGATTTGGAACTTAAAATCATTTTCTGCAGAGAATATAAATAAATCTGTAAAGAACATGAACAATGAAGCAAATATACTCAGTGAAAAGATGAAAATCAGGGAGGATTGCATTGCTGGGTTTTCTATGGGACTGATGATAGTCAGGGAAATTGGTACAAATTTTTTTTTTAAATTCCTACTAAAAGAGATCTCAGTCTCAACTATGCTGCATCTCAAAAACAAACAACAACAAATCCCAGATAAAGATTTTTCAGTCTATCCAGAATGAAGTGGGAATTTTGGTAGCCCCCATTTCCTGTTCTGACCATAGGTCCCTGACTCTAGAAAGCCCAGTGACCCTCAGATCAATCCACTTTTAGTCTTTAGCTGGCTTGAGCAGGTTACTGTTGCTTGTGACCACCTGTACTAGTTCATATATCTCACTTGACAGATGAGGAAGTTGAGGCTTAGAGAGCACTACTCAGTTTCCCAAGGCCCACAGCTATATTGAGATTTTTTTTTTTTACACAGTACCTTTATTCATTTATTTTTACTTGGTGCTGAGGATTGAACCCAGAGTCTTGCATGTGCAAGGCGAGTGCTCTACCGCTGAGCCACAATCCAGCCCCTACGTTGAGATTTGAACCCCAAACTATCCAACTTCCAAGCCTGTGTTCTTATCATCACACTTATTAACAGAAAAACTGGCATAAATAATATAAGGTGGAATTCACAATTCAATATGTTTTTTTTTTTAATGTAAAAAAGGAAAAAAATAAAACAATTAGAGTTAACTCCTTAGGAAGAGGCAAATTGAATTCAGGAGTCGCTCTGCTTCATAGTGAGAAATTATGGTAAGTATACCCCCAAAACTCCAGTAACCAGTCTTTTCTCTCATGCCCGAAACTACTACAGCCTTGATATGGTTTTTGTGGAGGCAAACCCGAGAGGAAAGGAAAGAGGATATCCCCTGCATCTGTAGAAACACAAGAACCAACCACCAGCTCTGATGACACAGCGGCAGGGAATCCACCCTCCCATACCAGTACACACAACACTCCTACGCCTTTCAAAATAATTTCTAAAAACAAAAATTGAAATCTGCACAATGAAAACTCCCAAAGAAGCAATAGGTAACTGAATGCAAAACACCCAGGGTGAACATGTGGGGCTTAGCATGGTGAATTCCTAGAGGCAGTGAGATAGGAGCAAGGGAGGTGACTTGGCCACAAACAACCGTGGACAGTCAGATGGAAAGCTACAGGGCCATCCTCTCCACATACCCTGTTGCCTCTGCCACTTAGCCCTCTGGCATTTAGGAGGCACTCAGTGAAGATTAAGTTCTGTAGGATTTTAGAATGAAAGAGAAATTGTGAAGTAGATTCTGCTAAGACTTGTTATAATAGAGGTAGAAACAATTCACCCTGGGGCAGAACTTTATGAGCCCGTCAAGATGGACCTTTTGGGTATGGGGAGGATGATTTTCAAATGTATAGGAGGACTCAGAGGGATTATTCCAGTTGTGGAGGAACAAGCAGGGTCACTTAAAGGAAGAGGAGTATTGGGCAGACAAGCCCATACTCACCCTACTCCTCCTTCCATTGTCTCTGTTCTCGGACCCCATTCCATAGACCCTTGCCCAACAACATATGTACACACGTTCAGCTCCCCCTCTGCTCAGGTCCTACCACTCCCATCACCATGCTTCTCAAGGGTGGTCCTCCCTACCAGAGCATGAGGTTCAGAGCCTCCAGCCCACCCAAGCCCCCAAGGCCTGGTTCTGCCAAATCTCTGCCATATAAAACACACTCCCTCTGTGTGCTCTCTGCTCTTCCTGGGAGACCTTTCCTTTGATGGGGACAACTGGATCCCTCCTGTCTCACCTTGGATAATGCATTCACATCAGACTTACCTGTCCAAAGCAAGCACTGGTGATTCCACCAGGTGAAAGGTCACTCCTAGTCTTCTAATGACAGGAATGCACACTCTCTTCATCTTTACTCAAATTTAATTCTGCATCCATATGTGGATGGAAGGGAGAAAGAGCAAAGACCCAAAGTGCTTAATTAGAGGATAGAAACTCCAAAAGAAGGAGTGACTGAACATTTATTATGTATGAAATTATAAACAGACTATACAGAGGAAAAATATTTCATTTGAAAAGGACCAAAAAGTAGAAACTAACTGGGAATGAACTTAACAGGTATATAGAATCTAGATGAAGTATATAAAAGAAGACTTTAATGCATGAAGAGTTATACTCCTAGATTTAAAAATTAAGCATTACAAAAAAATCAGTTCTACCCCACTATATTTATTTAATTTTTTTAAACTTACAAAAGTAAATTTAAATTTCATTTGGAGAATGTATGTGTACAATACTGAAACATTTGTGAAAGAATAGGCAGGCCCAGTAGTGTTCACCTATGATCCCAGTGGCTTGGAAGGATGAGGCAGGAGGATCGCAAGCTGAAGGGCAGCCTCAGAAAATTAACAAGACCCTGTCTCTAAGTAAAAAATAAAAAGGGCTGGGGAAGTAGGGCCCCCCTATTCAATTCCCAGTACAGTGTGCGCGCACGCACACACACACATACACACAGACATAAGAGAATAATAATGCCAAAAAATGGTTACCTTGCTTAAATGGAAACAGGTTATGAAATCCATTCTTCCAGGGAGCATATATTGAGTGGCTACTATGAGTGATTAAAATTCTGTTCTCATGGCATATAAATTCCATTATAAAAATTATAAACCACAGAACATAAAGTATGGATCCAATTAATAGAAAGGTGTGATTAGAATGGAATCAGGAAAGACTCAGCTGATGTGTTAGGTAATTATCTTTGAACTGAGGACTGAGAGTAGTTTTGTATTCTTTTTCATGCTTCTCTGAGTTCTCAAAACATTCTTTTTTCTTGTAAGTCTGGGGATTGACCCAGGGCTTTGCACATGTTAGAAGAGCACTCTACCATTGGTTACATTCTCAGTCCCAAACTTTCTTTTTTTTGAACTCAGGGGTGCTTAACCACTGAGCCACATCCACAGTCCATTTTTGTATTTTATTTAGAGACAGAATTGAATTGGTCACTGAATTGGTTAGGGCCTTGCTAAATTCATGAGGCTGGCCTTGAGTTCACATTCCTCCTGCCTCAGCCTCCTCTACAGGCACACGCCACCACTCCCAGCCCCAAACTTTTAATAACAAACATAATCACATTTATAGCCAGAATTTAAAAAAAAAAATCTTATTTTAAAAAAAGAGTGCAAGCCAAAACATTCACTATAGTTAATTTTTCAAAATTGCAGGGTTTGTTTTTCTGTAAACCCATGGCTCCTGTTGTAGGGGAGACAGAGTGAATGGATGGGGGTTGGGAGCTGGTGCTTTTGGAGTGGAGGACAGTGAGAAAGGAGCACATCAGCAGAGGTGGGTGTGGGATCCTGATAACAGCATAAGAAGTAGGAGGTAAAGAAAAGTCAAGGCAAAGGAACATCTTATAGGTCTTTCTCTGCTTTCTTCCCCCACAAAATCATTCTGATCCTTATTACAGTGTCTTTCCCATGAGTCAGTGTCATCTCATCCTAGGGCATGGCCAAGGCCAGGCCTCCACTGAACAGCTGGGGCACAGGCTTGTTGGCTTGACTCAATCCTTCCTAACTGGCCTTTTCTTTCTTTCCTTTCTTATGCCTCTATTGCCTTGGGAAATTGGGTTTCAGAATTGTTCATTATTTGATTACTTGTCTTCCCTTTTTATTCATCAAATACTTCCATTTGGGCTCCTTCTAGCATCCAGGTAATGGGTTGCTGAGCTATCCCACACCTAAGATATTAGAGACTCCCTGACCCTTATGACCATCAATCCATCCTTGTCCAGAAAACCCTAAGGCCTTATTGTCCCACCTTTGTTGACCCTCAGGGGCATCAGGTAACCCCCTGGTAATAGTCTATAGCATCAACCCCTCAAGTCATTGACCCCACATGCTCCCCTATCAGTGACCCCTCTTCCCACCCAAACTCCCTTTCCATAAAACCTTCCCATGTCCTTTGGGTTCCAAGAAAAAATTCCCAAACTTTTGGGTAATTTTCGCAGACTTCCTCTACCACCTGCCCAGAGCTGTCCCAGGACCCCGCTTCTTTGACACCGCAGGTTTGCGGGGTAGGCAGAACAGCAGCAATTATAAATCACCTACTTCCATCTGTGTGTCCCCCTTTTCAGACCTTCTAGAGCAGGAGATGGTGGTCCTCCCTAGAATGGCATGCGGTTGTCATTGGACCTCATGTGGCTCCTGGAGTCAGCCATGACCAGGTAGATCTGGGCCCCTGGCCTGGGTAGCTGACCATCCCCCACATGGCTTCTTTCACAGCTGCAGACTGATCACAGGGCTGGAGTTTAGTGTCACAACACAGTTTAGGAGTTTAAAACTTCAAAATTTTATCATGCCACATGGGATGGCTTTGGCACCAGTTTATGGGGCTTCTCCCAGGCCAGACATTGTATCATCCTAAGGGAGCCTCTAAGGATGACACACACTCAGACCTGTACCTACCCTTCCAGTCTGTCAATTCTGTGACTCTGGTTCTCCCCCTCCATCACCTGACTCTAGTACCCTACAAAACACAACCGACAGAGGACACCAAGGGACTGAGGGGCACAAGACAGGATCCTTGTTCCAGGCTGCACTGAGTTCAAGTTCATCTTACAGAGAAGAAAGTGATTTTTCTGTGGCTTGACTGCATCTATGGTTAGGAGACCCATGGGCTCTGGTTCCAGCCATAATAGATGTACACACTTGCTTGACTCCAAGTGCCCTCCAAATACACTTTTTTCTCTTCCCCATTCACATGCTGAAAGTCATCTACACTCACCACTCCCACTTCCTCACCCCGTAGTTAATCACAGGCATCAATAGTCAAGGTTACTAATGACCACCATGTTGCCAAATCCAGGGTACATATCTTTCTCATCTTGCATTTTTGCTCTCTTGCTTTCAGCTCAACTGAAGACAAACATTTTCTTTTCTTGCTTCTTTGGAACACGCCCCATACTCTCCTCCACCTTGCTGGTTGCCCCTTTATATTCTCTGCTGCTTCTCCACCAGGGCAGCTGGAGCTCCCCAGGATGAATCCTCTGACTGCTGTTTTGCTCACTTCTCAGGTACCCTCTTCCAGATTCATGGGAGTAAGTACTATTGTACACCAGTGACATAAAATAAAGTTCTATTTCTTATCCTGACTTCTGAGCTTCAGATGTCTATATTCCCCCTTTCTTCTAGGTAGCTCCTGTTGGATACCTAAAGTAGCTTCTCTAATGAGCCACGGCCTTGTGGACATTAGTGGGGACATGCTTTCTGGTGTCCATTCCACTCTTCCTTCTTTGGTAAGCAGATACTCCTACTGTGAAGACAATTAGTATGATACTGTTCCCATTGTCATGATGATTTGTGTTCTAAATTTGCCCAATCAAATTGAATATAAGTTCATTACTTTTGTTAAAGGTTGAGGAACTGAAGCTTCTACGGATGGATCTCAGAACTGGAAACAAAGAATCCATTTTTCTCCACTGAGAGAAGCCAGAGGACAAACAAACTGGATGGAGAAGCTCTAATCAAACCATGCCTAAATTCTGGACCATCTCTGGACATGTCAGTTATTTGAGTCGGTACTTTAGGCCAGTCTTACTTACACTTTGTTAATTGCTAATGGTAGCATTACAAAAACAGAGCTCTTGCATTCCCACCATCCCATCAATCTCCTCTTCTGTGGTCTTCCCAATTTCAGTTCACGGTATCCCCATGTCTGCAGTTGTTCAGCCAAATCCTCCGATACACCCTTAATGCCTTTCATCATCTCATACCTCTCATCCCATCTGCCAGTAGCTCTATTTAAAAAATAGGGCACCATGTGCTGCCACTCCAGCCCAAACTTGATGGCCTTGCAACACACTAATGGGAAAGGCTCTTCCCTGGTCACCACGCTTCTACTCCTGTGTCACTGTTGTAGGATATACAGCAGAAACACTAATCTTTGAAAAACCTAAGTCAAATCATGTCACCAGCTTGCCTAACACTCTGAATAGAATCCAGAGTCCTCACCAGGTCTCTGAAGCTGTGTGGGATCTATCCCCCCTTCCCTTTCAGATATACCCCTCTCCGTTGCCCCCTCCCATATTACACTGGCCTCATCTCCTTCAGACTCCCCAAATACTCCTGCAGACCTTACCACTCCTCTTGTGTAACCCCCATTCTTTCTATGTCATTCAGGTCTTAGCTCAGACATTCCCTTCTCAAGGAGGCCTTGCCTTACAACCCTCTCAAACTCTGTCATGGTCCATTGTGTTATTTATTAATAACACATCACTGTTTGAGATTCTTGTTTGTGCATGTCTTTACTTATTGTCTGTATCTCTCCCTCACCTGGACCTCATGTTGGCAGGCCCAATCTTGCTCATTGCTATATTTCAGTTCTTATCATTGTGCTTAAAACGACAAAGTGAATTCCAGCAATGCTCATGGCTGTCATAGCAGCAGGAGGTGGTTGCAGACTCAAATGTAAGACTGTCTTCCACAACGCAATGGAAGCCAGAGTTCTCCGCCAGGCCTCAAGCTGGAGGAATAGTGCGGAGGTAGATGTGACAGAGGGTTCAAGGGAGAATCCGTGAATCTTCAGAGATTGGGGCTCCAAATGGTGGTTTACATCAGTTCCCAGCTGCTCTATGGAAAAAGCGTCAGAGAAAATGGCCCAAGAAACTTCTGTGGCTGTAGTCACAGGAAGCCCCAACTTAGAGATGCCATGGGGCCAGGGTGTATGTGGTGAGGTCTCAAGTCACCCTGAGGTATTTGGTCACAGATTCCATATCTGCTGAGGCCCAGAGTTCCAATACCGTAGTGACTACCTGGGCCACTGTGGGGGTGGTTGATGCCATTTGGAAGGGAGTGGTTAGTGCTGCTATGATGGGCCTTGGGGTCAGCCCCTGAACTCTGCTGGACTAAAGCCCCTCAGACCCAGGCCAGGGAGGGGCTGCCACACGTTTCCTGACATACACCTCCTTTCTCCCGTTTGATGAGCAAATGTTGTTGCCGAGACCTTGGCCACAGCTTCCTGCTTCCTTCTGAGATCACAAGCCACAGCCACAGTCTCAGCGAAAGCCCTACTGATCTTGGCTGAGGGGACCAGAATACTTCAGAGATGGGATTAGACACATGATCTCAGACACACTCCCCACTGCCCTTACTTTTTCCAAGGTGGGTACTACAGGACTCAAAGGACACACTCAGAGGCATGTCAGCTGGGTATCTAGGTAAAAGGCAGTTCTGACACCAGATGGAGAAGGTAGCTCTAGACAGAACTGCTCTCAATACAGGTATGACAAGCATCCCCATAGACTCTGAAGCCTCCACTGATCTACTCTCCAAGGGGTCCAGGTATAGGCACAAGGAGTTGCCTGTGGTCTAACATCCCCAGCCTGAGGCCTTCACCCAGCCTCTCACTCCCCCTACTATCTTGCCACTATGGCTTGCCTGTGGCTCTCCCTGGAGTCACTCTCTCTCTCACTTCCAATAGTTACCCACACTGCTTCCTCTGCTGAAAACCATCCCTAGTGATTTCACTCAGCTGATATCTCATTTTTAACTCTTCAATAGTCAGCTCAAGGAGGGTCTGGGGCTGTGTCTCAGTGGTAGCGTGCTTGCCTTGCATGCATGGGGCACTGGGTTCAATCATTGGTACCACATAAATAAAAATAATAAAGATATTGTGTCTATCTACAACTAAAAAAATTAAATAAGTCAGCTCATGGAGATCTCTTCCTGGAGTCTCTCCAAAAATCCCCACTGTCCATGTGGGGGACACTTCTCTGTGCTCCCACAGCCCCTGAACATTGTAACTCTGTACATGGCTGCCACTGATCTCCCTGAGAGGCACCTTGACCTTTGAAAGAGACAGGACTAGATAATTAAAAGATAGCTTTGTAAACCTCATAAAGACTCTGGATTCTATTCCAAATCAGATGGGATGTAAGGTGTGAGAGAATGAAAGGAGTCCAGGGTGTATCGCTTGACCCCCATATTTCTCCCCACCTTTTCTCCAAACTTTCCTGGTTCCCTGATTCTGTTCTACTTTTTTCCAAAGCATTTATCATCTTCTAACATATCATATAATTTTTTGTGTGTTTTTGTGTCCATTTCCATGCTAAGTTTTACAAAGTTCAGGGACCTCTGTTTTGTTCAATTATATATCCTAAGTCCTTAGGACGGTGTCTGGAGATTAATAGTGATCAGTAAGTATTAGTGGAATGAATGAACCCTAGTTGTCTGTTTTCTTGGTGAGCTCTTTCAGGGCAGGGTCTGAAGCTAAGTCATTCTTAGACTTAGCACTCAGTTTAGGATTGAGTACAGCCAGCAGCAATACATTATAGTCCTCAGCCTGGCATTCAAGGTTCCTACCATCTACAAATAAGCCTCCTTTCCACCCTTATTCACAAAATACAGTGGGAAGAGGTTTTGGCTGAATGGGTGGCCACATGAGTTGGCCTTACCCTCCTCACTGTGGGTCACTCCTGGTAGCCTACCCTGCCAACACTGAATCACTGCATGAATGGAACAACTGTTTTCAAAAATTAATGAGAAAGCTGGGTGTGGTAGCACTTTCCTATAATTCCAGTGATTCTGGAGCCTGAGGCAGGAGGATCACAAGTTTGAGGCCAGCCTAAGCAACTTAGTGAGACCCTGTCTGGAAATAGAAAAATTAAAAGAATGGGGATGTAGCTCAGTGGCAAAGCTCCCTAATCCCACTACTAATTAAAAAAGAAAAGAAAAGAAAAGAAAGAAAGAACAAAAAAGTAACTGGATTTTTAAAAAACTTGTAAATTAAGATTATCTTATATGAAATAACACACACACATGTGTACCACTTAAGTGAACTTTTAGAAATGTATGCACTTGTATAAGCAACACTTAGATCAAAATCTATAATTTTCTGGTACCCTAGAAAAAATTCCCTTATATCCTCTGCTTATTTAATATCCCCCAAAATTAAGCAGAAAAAGTCCAAAAGGCCAATATTTGCTAGCATAGAAATTTGAAACTACTATTTTGAAAATCACCATGAATTATATTAACTAGAGAAAATATTTTCCACAAATGTAATCAAGAATTTCTCATATAGTCATGCTGGGCACATGACTATAATCCCAGCTATTCAGGAGACTGAGGCAGGAGGATCACAAGTTCCAGGTCAACCTTAGAAATTTAGTGAGACTCTGTCTCAAACAAACAAACAAACAAAAAATAAAAATTAAAAAAAAAAAAAACCTCTGGGGATGTAGCTCAGTGGTAAAGCACCCCTGGGTTCAATCCCCAGTACCAAAGGGGGAAAAAAATGGTTTTTCTTACTTGTTTTGAAAAGCTCATTCATTAGGAAAACATTTGAGACTCCAATGGAAAAATAGGCAAAGGACTTGAATAAAGAAGGAAGGGAGGGAGGAAAGGAGGGAGACAATCAAACACTCATTCAATTGGTAAGCATTTATGTAGGAACTGTGCAGGCCTAGACTACACGCAGAGATTAAAAAAGAAAATAAGACACAGTTCTCACAGTGTAGTGAGAAAGGTGGGCAAATGGCCATTTAAAAAAGTTAAAGTCTACAACCTACCCAGGATGCAAAGGCACTGAGCCCAGAGCAGGTATCTGACCCAATCGTAGAGAAGTGTCTGAATCGCAGGCTAAAAAGAGAAGGAGTGTGGGGGGAGGAGAGGAGAGGACCAGTATTCCAGAGTGAAAGAACAACTTGCATAAAGGCCCAAGGGGGTATAGTTGTTCAGGCTGGCTGAATCCAGGTGCAGCGGCATGGGGAGGTGAAACTGGAGGACACCAAGGAGCCATAAGCTTGAATAGCAGACAACAGAGAAACTCAAAAGTACTTTGAGAAGCATTCCATGAGCTCCCTGGATGGATACCTGCTAAAACTGAATTTCCTCCACATCTTTAGTGATAGCAAGGACCTCAAGCAGTGCTCCCTTGAAGGCAGCCTCCTTGAGGAGTGGACTAATAGCCCACCCTAGAGAAGAGGAAAAGGAAAGACAAGGGTGGGAGAAAAGAACTGCTACCCAGACCCTAGTCCCTCTCCTTGTCTCTTGTGGTCACAGGTTATGAACCTCATCACTTTCCTTGCTTCCCAAGAAGAAGGAAAAGAAGTCATGGTGGCAGTTTATATAAAAGGAGAATGTTGG
The DNA here is from genome assembly GCF_001458135.2 of Marmota marmota marmota. Lineage (NCBI taxonomy): Eukaryota > Metazoa > Chordata > Mammalia > Rodentia > Sciuridae > Marmota > Marmota marmota. The sequence goes on from NW_025999869.1 coordinate 23,024,147, forward strand.
GGAATATTAACCCCAGTGTGTTTTCCCAGTACATTTGTTATCTGCAAGATTTCCCCAATTTCCAGGGTTGGAATGCGAAGCATCCAAGACTTCCAGAGAGGGAAGTTACCTCAGAAACAGACAAAAACTCCTCAATTTCAAAAGCCTCTTAAGGGATTCAGGGATTCAGGACACAAGGAATGAATGCAAGACACTTCAGGGCTAGGCTACCTGCCCAGCTCCATGGACTGGGTGAAAGGGAATATTTGGGGTGGAAGTAGCCAAGGGACAGTGAAGGTACCTGGGCAAAGGGAAGCCAACATTCTGTCTTTTCCTTGGCCGGAAGGATTAATGGGATCTCAGAGCAGGGTATATCCTTGTTTGGTGGAGCTAGAGATTAGTGAATCCCAGAGTGGGCTGATGGCCAGAGACCCTCAGAGTTTCCTGTTGGCCTCCAGTAATGGAGCCATCTGTCCTCTGCTCCAGTGGAGGGGTGTCTGTGATGCGAAAGAGGGTCAGATGGAAGATGCAGGGGGTCAGGAATGAGAGAAGATTTTGCAATGACCTATGAAGGCTGATGTGTGAAGGCAGGTGAGGATCCATGATGACATAGTTTGTTGCCATCCCTGCCTTTCACTTCCCAGGTGCCTACAGAAGACCACAGAAGGTAGACGCAACCCAGGAAATGGGGGAAACCCCAGATGAATTCATCAAGTGTCACAGAGGCTTACAATAGAGAGTAAGTTTAGTCATAAAAAGAAATTTACAGATTCATTTCCAGAAATAAAATGGGCAAGGTTATTTAGTTAAAAAAGAAAACAAAACTGAAAGTCAGGTCAGAAGATATTATTCCAATAATAGCACGGAGGGGGGGAAAAGAAATATGATAAGGAAATTAGGATACATGAAGGACCAAATAAAAAGAATTAATATATATTTTATCAGAACTCCAGATGGAGGAGAAAGAGTGGAACAGAGATAATATTGAGAGACAAAATAGATTCCCTCCCCCAAACTGATGAAAGATATCGATGGCCACATTTAAGAAACTTGATGAATCTCAATAATAAATAAAATTTATACCAAGACACATGATAATTTTACTATGGACCATCAAAAACAAATATAAAATCTTAAATAGTAGCAAGAGAACAAAGACACTGATTTCAAAGAAGTAAGAAATTGATTTGCAACTGATTTCTCAATGGCTTTAATAAAACTAGGAGACAGGGGAATCATTTATTAAAGATGCTAAAGGAAATAACTACCAACCTAGAAGCAACTAAAAAACATTACATTTTCAGAAACAAAATTTGAAGGTTTTTTTTTTGTTTTTTGGTTATTGTTGTTGTTTGGTAACCATCTGATTCTCACTAAAGGATATTCTAAAAGATAAATTCAAGACATTAGGAAAGGGGTCCCAAATGGAAAGTGGATAAAGGAGAAGCAAGAAAGTAAAACACAGGCAGGTAGAGCTATACAAACAGATCTATAAAACAATCCTCTCTGGTGGAGGAATAATAGATAAAAATCAGACTATGTAGTCAAGAAGTAGGTAAATGAAATTGGAGAGTTTCAAACTCCTTGTATTTCCCAAAAGGAAAGTAATGATTAACCTAAAACTTTGGTAAATTTGGGATGTTATCATTTCTGAGTTAACCACTCAAAGAATAGGAACAGAGCATATAACTTCTAAACTAGTAGAAGAGGAAAACAAAGAATGATAAGAAAAATAATGAATCCAAAAGAATAAAAGGAAAAAAACCCAGAAAAGGTAGGACTAATGGAAATGACCTTTCTGGGTGATAAATTTCACAGAAAAATTACACTAATGACACTAAATTATAAAAGCAAAACAGAAACAACAAGTTTCTGGAAAATGATAAAGTTTGGATTAAAAAGCAAAATTCATAAATACATTGTTAATAAGAAACTTGCCTAAAATATGAGAGAAGTTGAAAGTAAAAGCCTAGAGAAAGGGCTGGGATTGTGGCTCAGAGGTAGAGCACTTGCCTAGCATGCATGAGGCACTGGGTTCGATCCCTGGCACCACATAAAATAATAAACAAATAAAATAAAGGTATTGTGTCCATCTATAACTAAAAGAAAATGTTAAAAAAAAGACTAAAGAAATATACCATGCAAGCAATAACTAAAAGAAAGTGAGAAATCCATAAAATACAAGAAAAAGTAGAGTTAAGCTTTCTAGAAACAAGGTCACTTAATAACAAAGAATCCTTTAACTCAAGAAGATACAGTAATTTAAGATTTACATGCATAACCTCAAAATATACCAAACTGACAGAACTACAAGTATAATAAGACAAATCCATGAGCATAGTGGAATATTTTTCACACTTTACTTTCTGACAGAATAAACACCAAAACCTTATAAGGATACAAATATTTGAACAATACAGTGAGAAAACTGACCAAAGGAACATGTACAAAATGCTACATCCTGACTAATAAATACAAATTATTTTAAAATGTACATAAAGATTCGTAAAAAAATTGATATACATTCAATAATAAAATGACTTGATAAATTTCAGCTGGGCACCATGGTGCACACATTTATAATCCCAATGACTCAATAGGCTGAGGCAGGAGGATCAGGAGTTCAAGGCCAGCCTCAGAAATTTAGGGAGACTCAATAAAAAGGACTGAGGATGTAGTTCAATGGTAGAGTGTCCCTGGGTTGAACACCCATCACCAAAAAGTAAAAAAGTAAATTTTTAAATTTCAAAGGATGACATTATCTATAGTAGCATGATAACCACTGGGTACATGCTGAACACTTTAAATGTGACTTGTCCTAATTAAGATGTGTTGTACATGGACAATACACTCTGTACTCTGAATATTCTGTCCTCAAAAATATACATGTCATTAACAATTTGTTATATTAATTGTATGTTAAAATGATATTTTTTTAAAGAGAGAGAGAGAATTTTTAATATCTATTTTTTAGTTTTTTCAGCAGACACAACATCTTTGTTTGTATGTGGTGCTGAGGATCGAACCCGGGCCGCACGCATGCCAGGCAAGCGCGCTACAGCTTGAGCCACATCCCCAGCCCTGAAATGATATGTTAATGTTAATAAAATTCATTATAAAAATTAATGTCCATTGCTCTTTATTTTTTTTCAATATGGCTACTAGAAAATTTAAAATTATGTGTCTTGAATTATATTTCTATTGAATAAAACTAATATGGCACATATTCTCTGACCATAATGCAATTACATAGTAATTAGTAGCAAAACAGACAAACTATGAATCTCTAAATACTTAGTCATTAAGAAACACACTTCAAAAATAACCTATGTTAGGCTGGGGACATGGCTCAGTGGTAAAGTGCTTGCCTGGCATGCACAAGGCCCTGGGTTCAATCCCCAGTACTGAGGGGGAAAAAACTACCTATGTTGCTGGGCATGATGGCAGCAGGCTGAGGCAGAAGGATCACAATTTCAAGGCCACCATTAAAACTTAGGGAGACCCTGTTTCAAAAAATAAAAAGTAGCCAGGCATGGTGGCATAGGCCTCTAATTCCAGCAACTTGGGAGGCTGAGACAGGGGGATCACAAGTTCAAAGCCAGCTTCAGCAATTCAACAAGACCACTAGTAACTTAGTGGGACCTTGTCTCAAAATAAAATATAAAAAGAACTGGGAATGTGTGTCAGTGGTTAAGCTGGGTTCAATCTCTGTTGAAGAAGAAGAAGAAGGAGAAAGAGAAGGAAAAGAAGAAAAGAAATTTGACAAAGAACAGCAAAGTAAACCCAAAGATAATATATGAAAGATAATAATAAAGAGGAAAAAGTAATGAAAGAGAAAATGGACAAACCGAGAGGACTACAAAAAAAATTCGAATTGATTGGTTTTGGAAAAACCAAAACAATTAACGAACCTCTAGCAAAATATAAGATCAAATAACCAAACCAATATTAGGATGATTGAAGCTGCAAGCGTTCAAAAGCAGCTCATATTTTGAAAAGCCACAGGCTAACAAAATCTACAAATAAACCTGATAAAATTGTATAAAATATAACCATAAATTGGCTCAAGGAGAATTTTTTTTAAGATAGAGAGGAAAGAGAGAGAGAATTTTTTAATATTTATTTTTTTTTAGTTTTTGGCGGACACAACATCTTTGTTTGTATGTGGTGCTGAGGATCGAACCCGGGCCGCACGCATGCCAGGCAAGCGCGCTACCGCTTGAGCCACATCCCCAGCCCCAAAATATAGCCATAAATTGGCTCAAGGAGAAATTTTTTAAAAATGAATAAACCCTACAACTTCCAAAATAACAGAAGTCAGTAGGAAAACTCTGACAACCAAATGGCTGCAGCAGTGAATTCTATAAAACACTCAAGGAAGGTCATAGTTCCAATCTTACTTCAACTCTCCTGGATGAGGAAACATGGCTGTGATACAAAAACTGGACAAATATGAGAAGGCTGTGTCACAGACCATTCTCACTAGAGTGACCATACACTTCATCATCCAAACCATATGCTTTTAAGAGAGAAAGGAAGAGCTACTAATGACAAAGTCAGGATAATAAGTGTCAGCTGGGATTGTCCCAGGCAAACTAGGACATATGGTTCCCTCATGGACATATGGCAAAGAAATTCTTTTAAAACAAACTAGGAGGGGCTAGGGTTGTGGTTCAGAGGTAGAGCGCTCGCCTACCATGTGTGATCCTCAGCACCACATAAAAATAAAATAAAGATATTGTGTCCACCTATAACTAAAAAATAAATATTAAAAAAAAAACTAGGATACACAAACTAGCAATACATGCCCGTTGGTTGTGGCACATGCCTGTAATCTCAGGGACATGGGAGGATGAGGCAGGAGGACTGCAAGTTTGAGGCCAGCCTCAGCAACCTATGTGACTCTGTCTCAAAACAAAGAAAAAAAGAAAAGGCAGGACTGGGGATATGGCTCAGTGGTTAAGCACCCTCAGGTTTCAATCCACAGTACCAAAAATAAATAAATAAATAAAATAGTAATACATAAAAATGGTGGATTGGGGATAGAGGATATAAAAATGGTGAACTGGTATAGCACTTCCTAAGCACATGAGGCCCTGGGTTCAATCCCCAGAACTGCAAAAAAAGAAAAAAACATGCGTGCACACACCATAAATGGTAATAATACACAATAACCATGTTGGGTTTATCTGGAATACAGATTATTTTAACATTAGAAAATAAATGTATGTGATTGGCCATATGAAAAGATTGAAGAAGAAAATATGAGTTCATCTCACTAAATGTGGGGAAAAATGTTTGATAAAATCAATATCCATTCATGATAACAACTCTTAGCAAACCTAGGAATTGAAGGGAACTTCCTTAATCTGATAAAACACATGTAATATACTGAGAGGAAACATCATTCTTAATGGTAAAATGACAAACACTTTTCCTCTGAGATCTGTCACAAGACAAGGATGGCTGGCCTTGCTGCTTTATTCATTATGGTACAGGATACCCTATTCTGTGTAATGAGGAAAGAAAAAGAAATGAAAGGCATAAAAATGAGAAAAGTACAGGCAAATTGTCATTTTTTGCATATGATGTATATGGAGAAAATCCAAAAGAATTTATAGATAAGGTTTTTAGCATTGATAAGAGTTTAGCAAGTTTTCTGGATATGAAACCAATCTATAAAAATCAGTTGCATTTATCTATACCAGGAAAAGATGCTCACATCACATTCTTCAGAGATATAATTTTTAAAATATATATATTTTTAGTTGTAGGTGGATACAATGACTTTATTTTGTTTTTATGTGGTACTGAGAATCAACCCCAGTGGCTCATAATGCCAGGTGAGTGCTCTACCACTGAGCTACAGCCCCAACCAAGATATAATTTTTAATATTCCAAAAAATCAAGATCTAAATCTAACAAAAGAAGTTCTCTACTGAGAAACATTTAAACTTTATTGATATTAAAGAGGTGATAAAAATGTTTATTATGGATTATAAGTATTAATATTTTAAAAAACATTAAAAATTGATTTATAGAATCATTGCAGTCCCCAAATCCTAGACTTCTGGGAGTTGAGCAAAAGATTTACAAGCTGATTTAAAATTGACATGGAAAAGAATAGCCAACCTGGGCATGTTGGCACACATCTGTAATCCCAGTGATTCGGGAGGCTAAGGCCAGAGGATAACAGGTTCAAAGCCAGCCTTAGCAACTGTGTGAGGTTGTAAAACAACCTAGTGAGACTCTGTCTCAATATAAAAAAATAAAAAGGGGGGCTGGGGTTGTGGCTCAGTAGTAGAGCACTTGCCTAGCATGTGTGAGACACTGGGTTCGATTCTCAGCACCACGTATAAATAAAGGTCCATCAATAACTAATAAAAATACTTTTAAAAATAAAAATAAATAAAAAGGGATGGGGATGTGGCTCAGTGGCTAAGCACATTTGGGTTCAGTCCCTGGTACCAAAAAAAAAAAAAAGAATAGACAAGTCACTCTTGAGGAAAAAATACATGATGGGAGAACTATAATATTTAAGATGATGTGGTATTAGTTCAAGGAGAGAGAACAGAGCAATGGAACAGAATAGAGCACATTAAAGACTCACGCCCACACATACACGAACTCTTGAAATGTGATAGAGGCAGCAATGCAAATCAACAAGGAAAGGGCTGCCTCTTCAAATAATGATGCTGGAACAAATGAGTATTAACATGGAAACAATTAAATTAGAGCCTACAGCATACAATCCCAGATCAATTAAAATAGCTTTTAGATAGTATAGAAAATCTCCCAGTCTTGAGGTAGAAAAGAAATTCCTAAACAAGATACAAAAGCACTATCCCTAAGTAATAAATACTCGAGCCAGGTGTGGTGGTGCACACCTGTAATCCCAGCAGCTTGAGAGGCTGGGGCAGGAGGATTTCAAGTTCAAAACCAGCCTAAGCAACTTAGTGAGGACCTCAGCAGCTGAGTGAGACCCTGAGTGAGAGGGGCTGGGGATATGGCTCAGTGATAAAGCACCTCTGAGTTCAATCCCTGGTACCCCGCCAAAATACCATAAAGTATAAAGATAAGAAAACAAAGTGGGAAAATATATATCCAGAATATAGCAATACAACTCCGACAAGTAAGAAAATTGCAGACTATTTCACAAGAGACTAGGCAAAAGATTGAAAACAATGGAAGAGCATCCAAGTAGTTTATAAATGCACAAAAGATTCTCAGCCTCATGGCAGTCGGGATGAATCAAATTTAAATGGCAGCGAGACATCATTTGTGCCATCAAATTGGTCTAAAAGCAATTTTACAATCTCAGACAATTTCACATGTTGACAAGGATGCGGAGTAGAGGAGTTCTCAAATACTGCTGCTAGGAGTTTGTGACATTGATTAACATTAGCCAGTAATCAAGATATTGGTAGGACAGCATTCCTTTTGGAAGAATCTATTTCTTTAAATTTTCCAGTTCTAGAAGCCTCCTGCATTCCTTGGCCTATAGCCCTATATCATTTCCAATTCTTTCTTTCCCTTCCTCCCTTTTCCCAACCTCTGCTTTTGTGGTCATGTCTTCTCTGGATCTGACCTTACTAATTCCCTTTTGTAAGGACACATGATTCCACTGGGCCCACCTAGATTATTCTGGACTATCCATCTCAAAACCTAACTTAATCAAATCTTCAAGTCTCTCTCTTTTTTTAAAAATGTTTTTTAGTTGGACATGGACACAATACTTTTGTTTTATTTATTTACTTCTATGTGATTGAACCCAGTGCCTCACACATGTAAGACAAGTGCTCTACCACTGAGCTACAACCCCAGCCCCTGCAAATCTTTTTTTTAATGTAAGATAACAAATCAATAATTTCTATGGATTAAGATTTAAACCCTTCGGGGGACTGGGGATGTGGCTCAAGCAGTAGCACGCTCGCCTGGCATGCGTGCGGCCCGGGTTCGATCCTCAGCACCACATACAAACAAAGATGTAATGTTCGCTGATAACTAAAAAATAAATATTAAAACACACTCTCTCTCTCTCTCTCTCTCTGTCTCTCTCTTTAAAAAATATTAAAAAAAATATTTAAACCCTTTGATGGTGGGGCAGTATATGTAAGTATGTTCATATACATGTATACTAGAATGTTAATAACAGATTCTCTTGCAATAGAAATTGGAAACAACCATCTATTCAAAGCTTAAAAACAGGCAAATCCAGACTATTTTGGAATGCACAGGTGGTAATAAAGCTACAAAGAAAACCAAAGAAGTAATCATCATAAAAGACAGGTTAATAGGTCACCTCTAAATAGGAAAGATTCATGATAACAGGGAAAGTGTGAGGAGCATTCTGGATCTTTGGAAAATTCTATTTTTTTTTTTTTTACTTGAGTGTTGGTTAAATGAGTGATTGCCTTATAATCATTTTCTAACTTGTGTATACATCTACTTCAGTGACATTCCTAAATGCCAAGTGCATAGAACACAAATTTCACGCCAAGGTTGGGGCTGCTCCAGCTCCTCCTACGAGCTGTGGTTTTCCAGCCTTAGAGCCATCTTAGCCTGGTACTTACCTGGTGCCTAAATCCTAATGGTGTGGGGCTCCCACACTGCATCCCCAACCCCTCATCCAGACCTCCAAGGGCTAACAGAACTCTGACATGACCTCATCACAGAAACCTCCTGGCTTGGAACACATGCTCTTGTCAACTGAGAGGACTGGGAGTGCAGTGAGGACACAAGGAGGGCAGGCACTGCCTCCCGGCTGGGTAGAGACGCTGGGGGGACACTCAGACCATGAACTGAATCTCAAAATGAAGAGCAATTCGTCAGAATGACAAGAGGCCAGGGGCTCACAGTCTGAGGAAGGACCAGGGTTTAGGATAAAGACAACCTTGGGATTGGCCATTGCAGGGCCCTATCTTGTACGCTGAGAGATTTGGTTGATGGGAAACCTAATCATCTCAGATTCTATTGAGAAAACAGGAGAGAGAGAGAGAGAGAGAGAATATGAGAAGTCAAATACACCCAAAATTCATCATTGTAACCATTTTTACATGTATAGCTGAATGTCATAAGTACCTTCACACTGCAGTGCAATTGCTTATCATCATCTCCAGAACTTTTTCATCTTCCCAATCTAAAACTCTGTACCCATTAAACCTTTAGTTCCCATTTTCCCCTCCCCCCAGCACCTGGTGACTACTCTTCTGTTTTCTATCTCTGTGAATTTGATCATTCTAGGTATTTTATAGAGAAGGAAGCATATAATATTTGTCCTTTCTGTTGGTTTATTTCACTTAGCCCAAAGTCTTCAAGGTACATCCACATTGTATCAAGTGTCAGAATTTCCTTCCTTGAAGGCTGAAAAATATCCCATTGCAACATATACTGCATCTTGTCCATCTGTTCATCTGCTGATGAAAATGTGGGTTGCCTCCACTTTTGACTATTGTAAATAATGCTTCTCTGCTGCTACAGCCTGAATGTTTGTGTCACCCAAAAATCATGTATTAAAATCTAATTCCCAACGTTATGGTATTTGGAGGTGGGGCTCTTGAGAGTTATTAGGTTATAAAAGCAGAGTCCTCCTCGTGAATGAGATTGTGCCCAAGGAACTCCATTGTTGTAGAGAAAAGATGGCTATCTATGAAGCAGGAAGTGACCCTCGCCGGACTGCAAATCTACTGGGGCCTTGATTTTGAACTTCCCAGCCTCTGGGAGAAATAAACGATCTTTATTAGCCATCCAGTCTATGGTATTTTGTTATTACAGCTCAAACAGACTAAGGCAGTAGCTATGAACACTGGTGTCTAAATATAGTTTAGATGTTTTGAGGTGAGATAGTAAGATGACTTCAGTAAAGGAAGACAAACATTGGAGAAGCCAAGACAGATACAATGACCAAGACCAGAGAGACCTGGACTCTGGATTCACTTCTCACTTGCTATTAGTGACCTCATGGCTCTGTTGACATTGGCATCTGGGCAGAAAAAAAGTGTGGTCATTCCAGGCTGGGGGCTCTTAACTGGAGCTAAAACCTCACCCAGGCATCAGTGGAATAATGGGCACATTCAGTGGAGTGATAAAAATTGTGACTTGGTAGTTAAGTCTGGAAGTTTTAAGAGTTGAAAAAGTCCATTAAAAATCCCTGAGACCCAGTGCATAAGGAAATGTTTGAAAAATGCTCAGAATGGTCCTTTGTACTGGGAACATGATCCCCCGCCACCACACACCTCCAGTCTTTAATGTTTGTGGAGGTGTTCCCTCCCACATCTCTGGGTCATCCCAGGGCCTGCAGCAGAGATGTCTTTGTTGATAGAAAGGATAACTTCTAATGTTCTGCAGCACATTAGGAAAACTATGGTGGACAACAATTAATGGTATACTTTTTAGTTAATACAGAGGATTTTAAATGTTCCCAACACAAAGAAGTGATAAATGTTCAAGGTAATAGATACACCAATTACCTTGATTTGATCATTACAAATTGTTCACATGTATTGAAATATGACATGGTACCCCATAAATATGTACAATTATTATTTATAAATTAAAATTTTGAAAATTTTACAGGCCATGCCTGTAATCCCAGCAACTCAGGAGACTGAGACAGGAGAATCTCAAATTCAAAGCCAGCCTCAGCAACCTGGCAAGACCTGTCTCAAAATACAAAATATAGGGCTGGGAATGTGGTTCAGTGATTAAGTGCCCCTGGGTTCAATTCCTTAAGAATAAATAAATAAATAAATAAATAAAAAATAAAAATAAAAGGCTAGGAATGTAGCTCAGTGGTGAAGCAACCCTGGGTTCAATCCCCAATAATTAAAAAAAAAAAAAATTGAAAAGGATGTCTCTCTTCTGTGCCTCTGGGTACCTACAGGGGAAGCACACACTGAGCAGAGTTAATTTCCATAATCAGACAGAAAATAGAGCCATGTAAATAAACAAAGACAGCGTATAAAAGTTCCATGTGAGCAAGAAAAAGGTGCTGTTCTCCAGGCTGGGGTTGTGGCTCAGTGGTAGAGTGCTCGCCTAGCACGTTGAGGCACTGGGTTCAATCAGCACCACATAAAAATAAATCAATAGGGCTGGGGATGTGGCTCAAGCGGTAGCACGCTTGCCTGGCATGCGTGCGGCCCGGGTTCGATCCTCAGCACCACATACAAACAAGGATGTTGTGTCCGCCGAAAACTAAAAAATAAATATTAAAAAAATCTCTCTCTCTCTCTCTCTCTCTCTAAAAAAAATAAATAAATAAATACAATAAATGTATTGTGTCCAACTACAACTGAAAATATGTATATATATTTAAAAAGATGCTGTTCTCAGTTGATTAATTATAGAAAGATACTTTTATCCCTGGCTGAGGTACCCCTGTGCTCGGCTTGTGATTCAAGGCCTGGCTTTCTACCCTCACTTCCAAAAGTCAAGGCCTTTCTGGGAAACATCACATACTGATTATATAGGCAGTGTTCTCCTGAGCGCTCCCAGCTGGGATTGAGAGAGCCGGTCCTGGAGCACTTCTGAAACAGAGTCACTGTCATCTGGTCCCAGATTAGGAGTGGGGGCCCCAGGGCATTACTCCAGAGGTGAACACTGTCATAAAGTACAGCAACTATAGAAAACAGAACTCTCAGAAGGAGGCATGGTGATACCCATCCTGTGCAGTCAGGCCAGCACCCTGGAGTGCTGTATTCCCCAGATGTTGGGCCACTCAATTTTTCATGCCCAAATACACATAACCCAAGCCCTGCTGCCTACTGGGACCAGACAGTAGTGCCTCCATGATCCAAGGCTCTGTGGCCTCCCCTTTCTCTGACTGCTACTCAGAGCTCTTAGCATTTATGCTCCAGCCTGCTCTTCCCACTTCCCTGGCTGTAGCAAATTGTAGTGACCTGCCTTATGGACTGGAAACCAAGGGGCAAGGGATGGGTTCCACTCCTGCCACCCACAAAGTCTGAGCCAGATCTCCAGGCCTGAGATAAATCTGAGCCCTCCCTGGGGATCTGAGGAAGTACCTACAGGCTCTGCAGAGGCAGAAACCCCTGGCATCTTCTTGAGGTGGCTCCTGATGAAGGAGCAGGTCTGGGAGGAGGGCTTTCTCTAAGATGGCAGTTTCGGAGAAGTCTAGCGGGGAGGGTGACAGTCTAGGAATTACAGGGCTCCCAAAACAAGTGCCCTGGGCAAAGACAGAGAGAGGTGAAAATTTGTTTACACACTCCTCTCTGTCTCAGGGGTCTTCTGCTTCAGCAGGAATGGAATTTATCCACACCTGACAGGTCTCCTACAAAATGGATTAGTCAGGGTATGTGAATTGGGAGGTAAATGCATGGCAGTAACTGGCTGTTGAGTGAAGACAACTTTGTCAGGTGTGGCACCCAGGACCTTGGGTTACTGTACACCTGCACAGGGCTGTGGCACACCTGGGACCAGGTAGGACACAAAATACACTGCCTTTGTCTTTATCCCCTCCCCCATCACGGCATCTGTGTCCCTGCCTGTGTTTGCTTTCTGTCACAAAACACTTAAGAAAATCAACTTAAAAGAAGGAAAGATATATTTTGGCTTACGGTTTAAATCCATGGTCACTTGGTCCCATTGTTCTAGGCCTACGGCAAGGCAAACATCATGGCAGGGAGCACGTGGAGGAGCAGAGATACTCACCTTCTGGAGGCTGGGAAGTAGAAGAGAGCAAGGAACCACCCAGGGTCCCAATTTCCCCTTCAAGTGCACACTTCCTATGACGTGGCTTCCTTATGAGGCCCCACCTCCCAAGGATTCCACCATCTCCCAACAATGCCTCTGGCTAGGGACCAAGCCTTCTGCCTGGGAGGCTCTGGGGGATGTTTAAGATCCAAACCATTAACACTTCCTGGTACTCATTCCTGACCTTGGCCAACTTCTTGGGCAGGTTCCCAACCTGGAGTCACTTGCAGTATAAGAGAAGATCTGGCACATCTTAGAGCCCCAGTCTCTTTTCCAGTGTGGCGCTCAACTCCCCTCTCTGGGACAGATCAGCTCTGCTATGGAGAGCTGAGATGATGGGGGTGGAAGAGAGTATGGGCTGCACTTTCTCTGCTCTCCTCTTTCTCCCTGGTAATTGGGGTGAGGATAGGGATGAAAGAGACCCAAGTCTCTTATATGGCAGGCATCATTGCCATCCTCTCATCTGTTGTTGCTCTGGGGGACAGGCATGTCCCACTGATAGGTTCTCCACAGCAGGCAGGTCCCAAGGGGCATGTATATACCCCCTTCAGGATTTCCAATAAGAACAGTGAGGGAACAACCTACTTCACAGTTCCTCATCCAGAGACACCCCTTGCACAACCTCTTCTGAGCCATCATGCTGCTGTCCCTGTGGTCATCTACACCTGTTTCTGGTGAGTCCCCTCACCTGGCAGGCAGCCTTCCTCATTAGCAGTTCAAGTCTTTCTGATGTCTAGGTGGCTGCTAAAGCCAAGGGAAACCATTTGTCCTTTCTCCACCAAAAAAGTGTGAAAGGGTGGAATATTTTAGAGCCGTCTGTTTTACTGTCTTCCTGGCTATGTCGCCCAGGATTGGATGCTGCTTTTTTTTTTAGACCGGGGCAATAGGTCAGGTCCTACTCAGCGTCCTATTAAAATGCCATCTAAGGGGATAGTTTAGAACAAGGGGATAGTTTAGAACAAGCAGGTGGCTCCAGTTGACAGCCAACTAGGATGAAGGTCACATTGAAGTTGTTCTTGGCTCTGGGAATTCAAAGGCCTGGGAGACTTTATCAGAAGTTCAGGAAGACTTCAAGAAGTGATCTAATCCATTGAAGTCACTTTATATGGAATATAATGAGAGGTTTTTGAACATTAAAAATTGGGAGCACAATTCAGGTCATGTGGTATGGCCTCCCAGGAGTTGGATGTGTGGCCCCAGAGTATGGTGATGAGAGAGAATCGAAATCTTCAATATTGGTGAAGGAGTTTGGGGAGCCAGGATCCCAAAATAAAAAGGACCCATCATTCCCTAGAAGGGAATGAAGCCTCAGTGGGGATTTGCTTTGGAAGAAAACTGGGTGGTGATCCTTCTGGGGCCTGGTCCAAGTGGACCAACCAGAAGTCACTGGAGGGGCAATAGCAGTGAGGTATCTAAGAAGGCCACTTGGACAGCTTTGAGCGTCAGGGTCTGGGACCTGTGGTGGGAATTCAGGCCTGGGCCACTCTGGAGGTATCCACAGTAACAATGAGAAGAGTGTGGAGCAGAGAAGCTCCAGGAGGCTGCTGTGGGCAGTGGGGAGAGGGACCACTGGGGGCATGGGGCTGAGGGTGGTGACAACGAGGATCAGGGTCTAGGTGAGCCCACTCAGGGGATAGGACAGGGAAATACCAGGAAATGCCAAAAGGCAGAGACCAGGGAGGAATCAAAACCATAGCATGAAAGAAATTAACTGTAGAACATGGAATTTATGACCCAAATCCAAATCAAACAGAGATACCATCTGGAAATGCAATGGCCGGGGACTTCGGGACTCTTTACAAGGTGTATAACTTTCCCAGAGGAGAAATATGCATATCTTTCTCTTTTTCAAACTGAGACGCAAACAGAATGACCTCATAAACCCCTAAGAGTTCAGATGCGCCTATGAGAGATTCATTACTAAAATAAATATCTTAACAATAGGGCAAATAATAAATAAATAACTCTTACACAGATAGATAAAATCATCGCTAACCCTGAGACTAAACTTAAGCTACTCAGTTCTGAAGCCAGAGGTTCAACAGCTGCTGTCTGTAAACAGAGTGAGGAGGGAGAGTGGGTTCCAGTGGGCATGGCACTGGGACTTCAAAAGCCTGGCCCAAGCCCTGAGAGGGCTGGTCAGGAGTTCAGAAGGACTTCAGGAAATCATCCAAGGTTATCAGGAAGATATTCAACTTCCCCCAGAAATTAACATTTTTTCTAGTTCCTGCAACCACTTTCCTTTCTTTGAAGACATCAGAAAACTGGCTCAGGAGTAGAGGAGGTGGAAAGGGATTGGCAGATGCCATGCTTGGTCTCGGAAAGTGGTCATCCTGTTGGCAACTTACCCGGGGTGTGGGTGTCATGTACCTGACTCAAATGCACCTAAACCCAAGCAAGTGACACAATGACAGTGACCTTCAGGGAGGCAGTGGGCCCTCAGGGAAGAACTCTCCCCATCAGGGTTATCTACTCCTTTGGGATTCTGTTTTCCTTCAGGGGAAAAGCAAGAAGCCTGAGTGCTGCTGGCCTGGGGTTAAGTTGGGCATTACTGTCCCATGCCCAGCCTGGAACAGCTACTCACAGAGGCATTGTTCAGGTAGCCTATGGATTTACAGCATGAGGTACAGTCCTGAGGCAGGGGGATTTGGAGGCTGAGGGGAAGGAGGATGAGGAGGAGGGAGAGGCAGAAGGGTCTCCATGCGGCTGGAAGGTCATGGCCTTCCCTGACCCTAGGGGATCTGTATTCTTTCTTATAGGAGCAGCAGAGGGGGTTAAGAATGATGGTGGGGGAAAGCCCCAGATGTACTGATACCCTTTTCTGCTATGGAATCTTCTTGATAACACATCAATTTATTCATCATTTTCTGGAACTCAAATCAGTAAAGCTTGAAAAGATGTTTGCAAATAATTTCTTCTCACCTCAGCAAGGAAGATAAGAATGGGCTGTCCACCAAGCAGAGTGGGTACAGGGGAGGGGGTGGCCCTTCACTCACCTGAGCCTGTCTGTGCTTGGGACAAGCTGCGTTCTGGTCCTACCATCCCCTGCACAGCTTTGGCTCTCTGCCTCCAGCCCTTCCCTCTCTGTCTGAGAGGCAGACAAGAGTTTGCCTGGCCACATCATCCACACAGCTAATAAGCCGTGACCCAGGTGGCTCACTTACATAGAAAAACATTTCCTGAGAGCCTGGAATGTTGGATTTTTGGCATTTAAGCCTCATCATTTGGTCACCTCATCCTTTGAGTGGCAAGTTCTTTGAGAATGGGGAATGTAGAGCTGAGCGCCTGTCCTTCCCCTGGCTCTTGGATTTGTCTGAAATAAATATGATAAACACAACAGGACTGCATCTTTCAAATCTTTGTATTCCAGGTGAGCAACAAGAGAATAACAGGCATTGAAGGCCCATATGCATATTTCTAACAGTAGGAATGGCTACTCTAGGTACTGGAACAGTAGATAGCACCTGCAGCCCCAAACCCAATTCTGCTTAGAAGCACCCTTCTGTGGCCTGCCCTGCTCCAGATTATCCTTTAGGTCTGAGTTGATCCTTTCCCTGTTTTCTCTAATACTCCAGTCTGGGTTAGGTTACTTCATATCTGGGACACAATGGAAGTGACTGGCAGGAATGGAGCTCCTCAGAGCTGAGCTCCCACGATCAGGATCATCCACTCTTCCTGGATTTCATTTTCCTAAAAGGGAAGAGGAAGAACCCAAGAGCGCCACTGGCCTGGGGTTAAGCCCTGTTATCCTGTCCCTACCCTGCTCCCTCCAAGGTATATTATTCTAAAGTGTGAACTCCTCTATCTTCTCTTAGACTGCACCTGGGGAGGGGTGAACTCGGCACAGAGTGGGTTCCCTGGAAGTTGTCCCTGCAGCATGGGATGGAAACCTGAGGGTGTACAGGTTAAAGCCCAGAGAAGGGCTGGGGAGCCTAATGGGGTAGGAGGTCAGGCCTCTCCATCTAAGCCCACCCAGGAGGCCTTTTTCTGAGCTTTTTGCTCAGGTGGGCTTGAGATACCTGATGACATTGCTAAGTCAGCCAGAAGCCCTGAGCTGCTTTCTGTAGTTTCAAAACCATGCGATGTGATCAGAGCCACCAGAGGAAGAATGACTGAGGTCATGGGCAGACACGATCTGACATGTGATATTATGGAAAGGGTAGCAGGGGATCTTGTTATAGTGACTGAGGCCTGAGTCCTGCCAGTAGCAGGTACCTCAGAAAATTCCACTAGGCCTATGGGGGCGAGTGACGAGAAGGAGCAGGCATGGGCCTCTAGTTGGATACGACTCCAAGGTCTGGAACTTCCGACACTGGAGGGGCCCAGCCAGGCCCAAAGAAATCTGTCAGCCAAGGACCTGGAGATCCCCAAACCTCCAGGGCCTCTGTCCTGCAGACTCCAGGCAGCATTCTGGGCTGGCTATCCTGTCCTACCAGGAGGAGCTGGTAGGTCCTCCCTCATGGTTGCCCCAGGTATGGGCACATGTGGCTCATTTGGCTTTCTGATAGCAATCAGCCAGCCTGCAGAGGTGGTTCCCTGGGCAGGGCTGACGCAAACACTCGGGTGGAATTACTATCTTACAAGGGGCCAGACCTTTCCTGGAGGTTCGGGCAGGACTGTGGAAGGGAAGGGTAGTGGGTTCCTGTGATTTCATCCAAAGTAGCTCCTGTAGAATCAAGGCAAACCAGCCAGGTGCAGTGGGGTATGCCTGTAATCCCAGTGGTTTAGGAGGCTGAGGCAGGAGAATTGCAAGTTCAACGACAGCCTCCACAATTTAGTGAGGCCCTGAAAAACTTAGAAAACCCTGTCTCAAAAAAATATAAATAAAAAGAGTTGGGGATGTGGCTCAGTGGTTAAGTGCTCCTGGGTTCAATCCCTAGTACCAAAACAAAAACAACCTCGTGAACCTCAAAGAGACTCCCAGGAAGCCCAGGCTCAGCCCCATTCTAATGGGAGGTCACCAGAGTAGCAGGAACCCAGTTGTCTTTAGTGCTGGCAGCTGGGCAGCCCTTTCTTAATTGTAACTTTTGTTCGGAACACCTCTCCAATCCTGCCTGTTTCCTTGACCAGTAGTGGGAGTTATGTTGCATTGAAAAGGCCTCTCCCTGGGATGGGCTTGGTGATGCACACCTGTAACTAGACTGAAGTAGAAAAAAAACACAAGTTCGAAGCCAGCTGGGCAAATTAGCAAGATCCTGTCTCAAAATAAGAAATAATGAGATCTGAGGATGTAGCTCAGTGGCAGAGCGCTCCTACATTCAATCCCTAGTACTGAAAAAAACAACAAAATAAAAACAAATCAAAGGCTTCTGCAGGGAAGCTGGGCTATATAACTTCCTGCTTCCCTTCCTCTTGCCCTCTGCTCCCTCCAAGCCCATGGCTTCCTCCCATCGCCCCTCAGGGGCCTTCTGTTCTCTTGCCCTTCAGAAGCATGGTTCTCTCAATCTTCTTGACCTCTGACCTCAGGTGGTTAGCTCCTCAAGGACACTCCCAGGCAATCAGCTAAAGCCACCCGACCTTGATCCCATCTTCCCAAACCCTCCGGGGCTGCCCTTGCCTCTTATCTCACAGGTAATGCAGAAGCCATCGTCCTCTAACCTCAGGGGGATAAGTAATGGAGACCCTCCCTGCACACGCCTGTGTCCCTGTCAGGCTTTGCTGGTGCTGGGCCACCATCTGGACATCTTGCACACCCAAGCCGGTCTCTAGCAGACATATTTGGGCATCCCCACCAGGAAAGATCCATGATTTCTCTCTTTTCCCTTCAGGGGGGGAAAAACCCTTTGAAGAATTTTCTACAGGGGTTGGGGCTGGGGTTGTGGCTCAGAGGTAGAGTGGTTGCCTAGCATGCATGAGGCACTGGGTTCGATTCTCAGCACCACATTAAAAAAAATAAAGGTATTATGTAAATCTACAACTAAAAACTAAATGTTAAAAAAAAAAAAAGAATATTCTACCATCGTTCTCATCCTCCCTCACTCTTCAGCCCAATGTCACTGATTCCTGTCCCCCCTACACACTGAATACTCCCCTAGAGGCCCCAGGGACCTCTTTGTCAATAATCCTAGTGGCCATATGGCTTCACCCTCCTATCCCCTCCTGTCAGGGTGCATCATCCCCTAAGTCTATCCCTTTCCGGCGCTTTTGAGCATCAGACCTGTTGACATTCAATCCTGGTGATGTCACTTCCTAGCTCCACACACTTAGCCTCTCTGAGCCCTGGTTTTGCCACTTGAAAAATAGAAATGATTTTAGAACCAGCCTCTTAGGCCAATTTTGAGGATTAAACAAATGAGTGAAATCATAAAGAATGTCAGTCCTGGCACTTAGAAGCTTAATAAGCTGGCTGGGAAGCCATGACTTCCATCCAGTTCTCTCCATTCACACCAGAATCAGCCTAGGACTCCGGCCACCTCCAATCCATAGGACCTGCTGTCCTGACCCTTCCCAGCTTTCTCAAGCCAGACTGAACTTCCCCAGATCCACACCTCATCATACCCCTCGACCCCACTCAACCCAAATGGAAACCCCACGAGTCTTCCAATGTCCCCACTACGAAACCTCAGCCCCTTCTCCTTTAATAAACTTTGTAATTATTTGAAAAACAAGGGACAGGGCTGGGGATATACTTGGTGGTAGAGCACTTGCCTAGCATGTGCAAGATCCTGGGTTTGATCCCTGGCACTGTAAAACACCAAGAAACAAACAAACAAAAAAACAATAGAGAGAGAAGGAGAGAAACACCAACATTTCTAATACTATTGCTTAGGATTTTTTGCTATTATGATACAACATGAAATCTGAAGTTTTATTGATTTATTTTTACTTTATTATAATAATGTTTATCAATATTATAACAATTATGATATGTAATTATATAAATATTACTTATATTATTAAATATATCAATTATTAACATATTAATGTTATATTAATATAATAACAGTATATAATATTGTATTAATACTAATTATATTATTATATATTAAATATATTAACAGAGTAATATTATAATAATATGTAATATAATATATAATAATAATTATTATTATTATTCTGGGGATGAAACCCCAGCCCTTTTTTAAAGACTTGAGACAAGTTCTCACTAAGTTGCACAGGACCCTGTCTCAAAATATAAAAATAAAAAGGGCTGAATGTGGCTCAGTGATAAAGTGACTCTGGGTTCAATCCCTGGTACCAAATATATATATATATATATTTGGTGGGATATATATATAATCCCACTTAGATTTTAAAAAATGAAGTTTTTCTCTACGAGAGAGAGAGAGAGAGAAAAGAAATTACATTGTCAACAGATCCTCAAAACTTTTATAGAAAGTAACGCCAAGCCACAGTAGAGCATTCAGGAAATAAGACCCATTCCCTGTGGGGAGGACACCAAACCACAGTGGAGCATTTAGGAAATAAGCCCTGTTCCCTGGGGGGAGCACAAGGGACCCTATTTAAAGTAAGGTTGCTTCTCAGATGTCATGTGAATCATTTGAGGATTTCGTCAAAATGAAATTTTTGATTCAGAAAATTTGGGGCACGGTCAGAGTCACCCCCTCTAGCGAGTGCCGCAGTGGTGTTGGTGCTGCAGGACTGAGGTAGGCTTTAAATCAGCCTCTCCCTCAAGACTGAGCTCTTATGGGAGGGGACCACATATGCTTTTCTCTGGGTGCCTACATACATTAAGTACTTAACAAAAGTTCATTGCATGGATGTGTCCCCTGGGCACCCAGATTGGTCCTAAGGCTCCTGTGTATTGCTCTGAGACTTCCCCTCGGTTTGTAAGATGCTCTGGGTTCAGATGCCAGAATGCCTTTTGGTGCAGGACATTGCTTTGGGTCACAGCCTCTTCATCTTCTTTCCATGTATTCGGAAGCACCTAAATTCCCCTGCGTAGCATGACCTTTCCATGATTTCCCCATGCCAATCACATCATGCCGCTCCCAACCCAAACCCTGGTTTCTCCTGCCTCTCAGCTTGCCCCTCCACAGCCCAGTCATCTCAAAGAACTCTTTCCCATACCCTGTCACACTTAGACCTTCACAAAAACCACATTCCAGGCCTATATTCTGCCCATTATGCCCCATGGGCAGGGGACCACCTCTTCTTTCAGGGACTGTCCCCTGGGCCATCACCCTCCTGGTTTCCTCTCTTTCTCTCTGGCTGTGGCTTCTCAGGTTCTCTGGACTTCCCCATGGTCTGTCCCTGTTCTCTCCAAACTCTGCAACACTCCCCCCACCTCATCCCCCTTCTTCTCTATCCACCGAATCCATATTCCAGCACAGACAGGGATTCAGAGCCCCGCAATGCAACTAGGCCCAGTCTGAAACCAGGGAGTTGTTTTCCTCTCCTCTCTTCTTTTGCCCTCACACCTCAAATCTTGCCAATTCTGCCTCCTGAACTTCCCAGGCCAGCCCTCTTCCCCGACTTCCCATGACAGTTTCCTCAAGGGCCACTACTGTCTTCAGGTCCCTGAATCCAGCTCTCCATGCTACCAAAGGGACAGCCCAGAGCCTGCAGCTAGGCCTCCATCAGGGGCTGAGCCTCCACAATGCAGGCAGAGGCAGGCTGTGCTGCTCTCAGACCAAAAAGAAAATGAAATGGGCTCCTAATGCCTAGCTCCATCTGCCACCCACCAGGAAAAACAAGTGTCAAAGAGAAGCTGCCCAGAGCCCACAGGATAAATCACTGAGGGCTTGAACACTAGTAACTCAGCATTGGGAGGGTGTCAAGTTGACCATGTGACAGATTCCCAAATTCTTGTTTCCAGTGGGCCTTCACCTGGCCATGCACCTGGGTAATGTAGTGCAAGGCAGAGTGGACAGTGAGGGTCAGACCTGTTCAGGGGATGGCAGGATGAGGCCCTATTGGATAAGAGGCCTGGTGAGCTCATGGTCAGGCTGCTCCCACCTGTCAGAGGGTCCTCTAAGCTGGCTCCATTCTGCCCATCTCTAAGCTCCCCAATAAGAGGAGGAGATACCCTGTATGTAATCTGTTTCCCCATTTTGCTGATCTGAATACTAGAAAGTGATGAATAAGTCTGTGGTTTTCTAAGAAGGTTCCATGTCAGATAAAGATCCTTCCGACGCCCGCCCCCCTGCACACCCCTGGTCTGGGGTTGTGGGCACGCTGCTGCTGCACATATAAGACAGGAGGCTTCTGTGGACTCCTGAGAACCTCACGCAGGACCAGGACAAGACAGAATGCATCCTGCCAGCCCGAACACGAGCAGCCTCTCTACCCTGCTCCTGCTCCTGTTCTTGTTCTGCTCTGGGCTCCGAGCTAACAACGGGCAGCCCTTGATCAAGGACTGCAATACAGTGATCCAGGAAATTAGAAGGAACCTAGAGAATTCTGGGCCTTTGCGTTTGGTGAGTAGCTGGGATAAGGTTGTTCTGGGCAGTTTGGCTCAGGTGGGTGGCTCAGGCCAACAAGCCTCATGACCCTCTCTCCTTCTGTCCCTACAGAACTCCACCAACAAGGAAGACCGATGGCTCTTGAGGGTAAGAGTTCAGCCCTGCACTGGGGCACACCAGATCCCAATCTTCCACCCCTCCTCTGCGTCAGTGACCTCAGCAGTCACTCTACCTGGTTTAGCATCAGTTTTTTTTTTTTTTTTAATCTGTAGAATAGAACCCATCTTGGTGGGGTGATTGTAAGAATCAAATAATGCAATGTGTTTAATGTTCCCAGACCAGAGGATGGCCCTTAACGGGTGTTTACTATGTGGTCCCAGCCATGGCTTTAATAATGAAAGATTTTTTTTTAAATTAGGAAATGAAAAGGCAGCTCTAGTTGAATAACACCAGGGGCCTTAAGCTCAGTTTTCAGTGGAGCAGCCACCAGGTTGGCAGACTAGTACTTCAGTACTATCTGTATCTGTATCTGCCACCAGGTTGGCAGACTAGAATTTCCCCTGGTCATGCACCTGTTTCCTTCCTTTCCCTTAAAAAATAGTGTTTGTGTTTTCTACTCTCACCAGCCCCAGGGATTATCATTTACAACTACTTTTCATAGTTCCAGCCAGCTGCAATGGTTATGTCTCACCTTTGTTTGTTTGAACATGCAATTGAGGTCTTTCCCAAGTTTACTGGCCATTTACATTTCCCTTCTTTGGGAAAGTTCACCCATCTGCATGCTGTTGTCCTGGTGATTTTCTTGCTGATTTCTAGAAACCCTTAATTTGATTAAGGCATCAATCCTGATATCTGAGTTCTTGGGCACAAATACTTCTCTGGCCAACCCTCTGCTTTTTCTAAAGCTTCTGTTGGGAGTTGTTTTATCCCCAAGTGTAGAAAAATCTACCCAGGCTCTTTATGTAGCTCATATGGTGCCAGGGGTTGGTGCTTGGGGGAAGGAGGCCTTGCTGAGGTATGCATTTGCTTCAAGGATCATGCTTTTGAGGGCAGCTCAGGGACCCACCTGGGGCAAGGAGGGAACCAGGAGGAGGTTATCCAACAATACCCCTGACAGCAGGCTCAGAAGATTATGCAGTCTGGTCATGGGAAGGACATGTCCCAACTCTCCAGCCCTTATATATATTCTTTGTCCCCTTAGAATACCTCTCGGATGCAAAACCTGAATGTATTCTTGGAAGCTGCTAAGAATTTGACGAACAAAGGGAACATCAGTAGCCAACTAGAGGTATGTGAACCTGTAGTAGGTATTTGAGATCCCTGCCTTGACCCTGCTCAACCTCTGGGAAGGAGAATATCAGGGTCTACTCCTTTTCTGGGGGAGTCTCTGACTGTCTGCTTTGGTCTCTTCCACAGTTTCTTAAGACATGCTTGTCCAACGAAGAGCCCACAGTCTCACCCATGACCACACCCACGGTAAGCTGTCCCTCCAGATGCCCCTGCAGGTGGCAACACTCAGCCTGCCATCCCCTTTACAACCCAGACTCCTCTAATTCCATCTTCTTGGCTTCTTCACAGAGAAAGCCCATTGTTATCAGAAAGGGCAACTTGGATGACTTCCGGAAGAAACTTCAGTACTATCTGTACATCCTTGAGGAGAGCTGGATTCAGCACTGAACCCCAGAATCCCCCATCAGACATCTGGCTCTGTCCCTGGGTCTTCTCAGCATGGGACCTTGGGATGCGCAAAACAGCAGAGCATCTGAAGATTCTGGATATCTTTCACACAGTCCAGCACTGGAAGGATGACATTCTCTCCTGTAGCATCAGATAAATTGCTAATCATCTAATTTCTGGAATGTGCAGCTCCCTTTTGACCTTGCACAATTATGTTCTCAATTTCATCCCATCGAGTCTATTTATTTATGTATTTATTTATTTATTACCTTCTGTAATATGTATTTATTTTAGCAGAGGAGCCATGTCTTGCTTCTTTTGAAACAAAATTGAACTCCAGGAGGCCTGGGAGCATGTTCATTTGTACCTCAGGTTTTAAACAGGTTTCTAGGCATGTGTGAAAATAAACCAGATTCCCTGAACTTTGTCGCCAGTGTCTCAGTTTGACTCGGGTCTTAGCATTCTAGATGTGTACCATGACTTTTCGGTGCTCTAGGCTGCAGTGTGGATGCTGTCCTAGTTCATACTCTCACCACCCTCCCATCACCCCCATGCCCTGATAGGTGATAACCCTAGTAATGACAAGTGGCACAGAACTCTCAACATGTACCAGGCATGGATCTGAGCATTTTTCCTATGCTAACTTAGTCCTCACCCTACCAAAAAATATGCTTTGCTTTATGGGAACCCTGAAGTTCAGAGCAGCTGAGCAACTTGCCTAAGTTCACACAGCAAGTGCCCTCAGGACTTGATTGATTCAGGTGCTGCTCCTCCACAGTCCGTGGAATGGCTCCACCTAGTGGTCATTCAAAAAACTGCAGCAGCATCCCCAACTCCTCCCAGGGCAAGTCCAGCAATAAACACTCCCTAAGTCCCCGCAATGCAGCAGGCTTGGGGATACAGACCGTCCAGACTCCACAGTTCCACTCCTTCAAGATTCTCCAAGCCTGGAGTCTCCAGCCTCTCTTGTCTGATTTAGTAGATTCCTGCAGGCCTCCCTGCTTCAGACCAGCCCTAGAACACATTCATTAACAATCTGATCAACTGGGGAGCCAGATTGAGGTTTAGAAAATGCAAGCCTGACAATGATGGTCTGACACTTAGTTCTTCAATCTGTGGGGTCTTCCAGACCTTGTCTATGTCCATGTCCTTAGGATAGCTCATAGGGCTTACCTTTACTTTTTGCTTATATTTCCCCACAACTGCCAACCTCTTATATACTCCAGCCAATAGTCTTCTCTGTCTTCCTAGAGTACCACACATCTGTCTTCATAACTCTAAACCTTCACCTTTCCTTTAGCCTGCAGGCTCTTACACTGGCATGTAAGAGACCAGCTCCAATGCTGGCTACCTCTGAATTGTACACACTGACCCACAATGGGGCTCTTTCCTGAAAGAGGAGTGTAAGGACAATCATGTGGCCCTAGGTGGCTCAGACTCTCTTGACTGGTGGAGGATGGGACATCATTGGGTGCGGTTCTGTCTGCCACTTGTGTGCCTCCCTTCTGGCTCCCCTGCCCAGTATTGCCTCCTCCAGTCTGGGGGAGTAGGGGAGAAGGGGTGGGGAGAAATAGATGTAGAAATCATATGTCGGGGTCTTGTTCCCCTCTTTTTTTCTCCTTTCCACCTTGATCCATTCCTCACTTGAGGTTATAAGGTAGGGAACAGCCCATCTGCTTGAATAGTATAAAAGGTAGCAGATTTATCTACTACTAGCTCAAAAATGTATTCCTCTACATTCAATCTCCTACAAAACTTTATGTTCTCAAATAGATAACTTTCTTCTATCTCTGCCTCACCTCTCCCTATCCTGGCTCACTGAAGAACTGGTGAGAGATCAGGGGAACATTTTGTTGGACTTGACTCAGGGTATTGGAGACATTGATGCAGTTTCTGGAAGGACCACTAGGGGGAGTATGCTATTAAGCCTAGGCTGCACCCTAGTCCAGGAGGGCTGATGGGTCTGAGAGATGCATTGTTTGGATCTAGACTGCGTTTTCCAATTCACCTGCTCACCCTCCCACATCCCCACCCAAAGACCCTCCCTCCTGCACCTGGTGGCTAGTCCTATTTTCATCTTGATAAAGCAGCGTCTGTGCCCTGTCCTCATATTCCCACGATGAGTCCCTGCTTGTCATCACTTTGCTCTTTGGTGTGAGGCTCAGCTGTCCTTTCCTCTGTGGTCATGATATCCACTGCCTTGTGGCCTAACAAGCCATATTTTCCCCACACCTGGTCCTATGGGGACCCAGGGCCAGTGGTGAGCTTTATTGGCTCAAATAATTAATTGTTAAATCTTTTTTAAAAATTGCCAGCTAGTTATTAAATTATCAGAAACTTAAAATTGGCCACAGGGAGAGTATTTACACCATGGAAATTGGCAAACACCTCAAAGCAGACTCTATCCCCTGGGAGTCTGCTAAACTTTCATCAGCGATTGGAGCCTCCCTCACTTGAGGTGCAGGCAGGGAGCCAGCACTCTGTTGGCTCTTTGCTCTTGCCTGGCTCTCCCCTCCCCCTTTCCTGAAGCTCCAGGCCCTTGGTCCTGGAGCCACACTATTCTCACCCCAGGCTGCATGGCACTGGTAGTTCTTAATCAGCACTGATTGGCTGAGCACCTAAGTGGCAGACCCTATATTGGATGCTGGCGATATGGCAGTGAAATAGACAGATGGCGGGGAGGGTCTAGGAGGTTGCTTTTCATGGGGTGGTTTGGGAAGGCCTCTCTTGGGTTGAGAACTGAGTGACAAGAAAGTGCCAGCAATGTGACAATCTAGGGAAAAGAGCTCTGGACAGAGGGAATAACAATCAGAGACCAAAAATGACCTGTGAGCATTCATGGAGCAGAAAGATGACCTGGAGTGGATTCTGATAAGAAGCCTACAACTCTCCCTCAATCTCTCTCCCTTTCCTCCCCAGGCCTGGGCGGGGCACTGAATACAGGGTGGGGAGGAGGCTCTGTGTTAGTGAGCAATGACTGCAGTAGGCAGGGGTTAGTGGTGGGGTCAGACATAGAACTGGTGCAGGAAGATGAGCAGGTAGGTGTTGGGGAGGGTGGTCAGATGGACAAGACCCATGGCAGGAGCAGGAGTGACTGGTAGAGGTGTCACACTTGAGACAGGAGTGGGCCTTTTTAGATGTTCATCCTTTCCCCTCTTCTGGAATAGTCCAGCCTGCAGCCTGGGGCCAGGTTGGAGTTCAGGGGGACCACTGGCCTCACCACTCAGGCTTACCCTTGACTGCAAATTTCAGACCTTTCCTGGGGCCAGCACAGCCTGGCCCACACACAGCCTTATATTGAGTGGTGATCAGTCCTTGGACAGGTTGGGGGAATTTCTGCATGCTGTAGACTTAGGTTGAATGTTTATGTCACCATTCATATTCTTTTTTTAAAAAATTTATTTATATATGACAACGGAATGCATTACAATTCTTATTACACATATAGAGCACAATTTTTCATATCTCTGGTTGTATACACAGTATATTCACACCAATTTGTGTCTTCATACCTGTATTTTGGATAATAATGATCATCACATTCCACCATCATTAATAAGCCCATGCCCCCTACCTTCCCCCCCACCCCTCTGCCGTATCTAGAGTTCATCTACTCCTCCCATGCTCCCGCTCCCTATCCCACTATGAATCAGCCTCCATGTATCAAAGAAAACATTCAGCATTTTTTTTGGGGGGGATTGGCTAACTTCACTTCTCATTATCTTCTCTAACTCCAACCATTTACCTGCAAATGCCATCATTTTCTTTTCTTTTTTTTGCAAAGTAATATTCTATTGTGTATATATGCCACATTTTTTTTCCATTCATCTATTGAAGGGCATCTAGGTTAGTTCCACAGTTTAGCTATTGTGAATTGTGCTGCTATAAACATTAATGTGGCTGTGTCCCTGTAGTACACTGTTTTTTTAAGTCCTTTGGATATAAACTGAGGAGAGGGGACAGCTGGCTCAAATGGTGGTTCCATTCCCAATTTTCCAAGAAATCTCCATACTGCTTTCCATATTGGTTGCATCAATTTGTAATCCCACCAGCAGTGTATTAGTGTACTTTCCCCCACATCCTAGCCAACACTTATTGTTTGTCTTCATAATAGCTGCCATTCTGACTTGAGTGAGATGGAATCTTCTTTTTTTAAAAGAGAGAGAGAATTTTTTTAATATTTATTTTTCAGTTATCGGTGGGCACAACATCTTTGTTTGTATGTGGTGCTGAGGATCGAACCCGGGCCGCATGCATGCCAGACGAGCGCGCTACCGCTTGAGCCATATCCCCAGCCCCTGAGAGATGAAATCTTAGAGTGGTTTTGATTTGCATTTCTCTCATTGCTAGTGATGATGAACATTTTTTCATGCATTTGTTAATTGATTGTTCATCATCTTCTGAGAAGTGTCTCTTTAGGTCCTTGGCCCATTTATTGATTGGGTTATTTGTGGGTTTTTTTGTTGTTGTCGTTTAGCTTTTTGAATTTTTTTTATAACCTAGAGATCAGTGCTCTATCTGATGTGTAAGGGATAAAGATTTGCTCCCAAAATGTAGGCTCTTGATTCACCTCACAGATTGTTTTTTTGCTCAGAAGAAACTTTTTAGTTTGAGTCCATCCCATTTATTGATTCTTGATGTAAATTCTTGCACCAGAGGAGTCTTATTAAGGAAGTTGAGGCATAATCCCACATGATGGAGAGTAGGGCCTACTTTTTCTTCTATTAGACGCAGGGTCTCTGGTTGTATTCCTATGTCCTTGATCCGTTTTGAATTTTTATGCATGGTGAGAAATATGGGTTTAATTTCATTTTGTTGCATATGGATTTCCAGTTTTCCCAGCACCATTTGTTGAAGAGGCTATCTTTTCTCCAATGCATGTTCTTGACACCTTTGTCTAATATAAGATAATTGTAGTTTTATGAGTTAGTCTCTGTGTCCTCTGTTCTGTACCATTGGTCTACCAGTCTGTTTTGGTGCCAATACCATCATGTTTTTGTTACTATTGCTCTGTAGTATAGTTTGAGGTCTGGTATAGTGATGCCACCTGCTTCACACTTCCTGCTAAGGATTAGCTATTCTGGGTCTCTTATTTTTCCAGATGAATTTCATGATTGCTTTTTCTATTTCTATGAGGAATGTCATTGGAATTTTGATGGAATTGCAATAAATCTGTATAGTGCTTTTGGAAGTATGGTCATTTTGATAATATTAATTCTGCCTATTCAAGAGCAAGGTAGATCTTTCCATCTTCTAAGGTCTTTGATTTCTTCCTTTAGGGTTCTGTACTTTTCATTATATAGATCTTTCACCTCTTTTGTTACATTGATTCCCAAGTATTTTTTTTTTTGAGGCTATTGAAAATAGGGTAGTTTGTTTCCCTTTCTAAGGATTTGTCACTGATATACAGAAATGCCTTTGATTTATGGGTTTTGATTTTATATCCTGCTATTTTGCTGAATTCATTTACCAGTTCTAGAAGTTTTCCAGTGGAACTTTTAGGGTCTTCTCGGTATAGAATCATATCATCAACAAATAGTTGCAATTTGAGTTCTTCTTTTCCTATATGTATCCCTTTAATTTCCTTCGTCTAATTGCATCCCTGTCTTGTTCCAGTTTTTAGAGGGAATGCTTTCGATTTTTCTCTATTTAGAATGATGTTGGCCTGGGGCTTAGCATAGATAGCCTTTATAATGTTGAGATATGTTCCTGTTATCCCTAGTTTTTCTAATGTTTTGAACAAAATGGGTGCTGTATTTTGTCAAATGCTTTTTCTGTGTCTATTGAGATGATCATATGATTCTTATCTTTAAGTCTATTGATGTGATGAATTACATTTATTGATTTCCATATATTGAACCAAACTTGCATCCCTGGGATGAATCTCACTTGATCATAGTCCCTGATTTTTTTGATATGTTTTTGTATTCGATTTGCCAGAATTTTATTGAGAATTTTTGCATCTATGTTCATTAGAGATATTGGTCTGGAGTTTTCTTTTTTTGATGTGTCTTTGCCTGGTTTTGGAATCAGAATGATATTGGCCTCATGGCATGAGTTTGGAAGTGCTGCCTCTTTTTCTATTTCTTGAAATAAATTGAAGAGTATTGGTATTAATTCTTCTTTAAAGGTCTTGTAGAACTTGGCTGTGTTTCCGTCCAGTCCTGGGCTTTTCTTAGTTGGTAGACTGCTATTTCGTCACTTGAAATTGATCTGTTTAAATTGTGTATAGCATCCTGATTCAATTTGGGCAAAATATATGACTCTAGAAATTTGTCGATGCCTTCTATATTTTCTATTTTATTGGAGTACAAGTTTTCAAAATAATTTCTAATTATCTTCAGTATTTCTGTAGTGTCTGTTGTGATAGTTCCTTTTTCATCATGTATGTTAGTGATTTGAGTTTTCTCTCTCCTTCTCTTCATTAGCATGGCTAAGGGTCTGTCAACTTTATTTATTTTTTCAAAGAAGCAACTTTTGTTCTGTCAATTTTTTCAGTTGTTTCTTTTGTTTCAATTTCATTGATTTCAGCTCTGATTTTAATTATTTCCTATCTTCTGCTGCTTTTGGTGTTGATTTGTTCTTCTTTTTCTAGGGCTTTGAGGTGTAATGTTAAGTCATTTATTTGTTGACTTTTTCTTCTTTTAAGGTATGAACTCCATGCAATAAACTTTCCTCTTAGAACTGCTTTCATAGTGTCCCAGAGATTTTGATATGTTGTATCTGTGTTCTCATTCACCTCTAAAAATATTTTAATCTCTTCCTTACTGTCTTCTGTAACCCATTGTTCATTCAGTAGCATATTATTTAGTCTCCAGGTGTTGGAGTGGATTTTATTTCTTATTTCATCATTGATTTCTAATTTCATTCCATTATGACCTGATGGAATGCAGGGTAATATCTGTACTTTTTAATATTTGCTAAGAATTGCTTTGTGGCATAGTATATGGTCTATTTTAGAGAAGGATCCATGTGCTGCTGAGAAGAAAATATATCCCTTCATTGAAGGATGGAATATTCTACATATGTCAGTTAAGTCTAAGTTGATTGTGTTATTGAGTTCTATAGTTTCTTTGTTTAGCTTTTGTTTGAAAGATCTATCTAGTGATGAAAGAGGTGTGTTGAAGTCACCCAAAATTATGGTGTTGTGGTCTGTTTGACTCTTGAACTTGAGAAGAGCTTGCTTGATGAACACAGCTACTCCATTGTTTGGGGCATATATATTTATAATTGTTATGTGTTATTGGTGTATGTTTCCTTGAGCAGTAGGTAGTGTCCTTCTTTGTCCTTTTTGATTGACTTTAGTTTAAAGTCTACTTTATTTGATATGAGGATGGAAACCCCTGGTTGCTTCCGTAGTCCATGTGAATAGTATGATTTTTCCCAACCTTTCACCTTCAGTCTATGAATGTCTTTTTCTATGAGATGAGTCTCTTGGAGGCAGCATACTGTTAGATCTTTTTTTTAAAATCCAATCTGCTAGTTTTATGACTTTTGATTGGTGAGTTTAGGCCATTAACATTCAGGGTTATTATTGAGACATGATTTGTATTCCCAGGAATTTCTGTTTATTTTTGGTATTTAACATGACTTGGTTTCTCCTCTGATTAGATTTTCCTTTAGTGTAATCCCTCCCTCTGCTGATTTTCATCATTGTTTTTCATTTCCTCTTCGTGGAATACTTTGCTGAGGATGTTCTATAGTGCAGGCTTTCTAGTTGTAAATTCTTTTAACTTTTGTTTATCATGGAAGATTTTTATTTCATCATCAAATCTAAAGCTTCGTTTTTACTGGATATAAGATTCTTGGTTGGGGGCTGGGGATGTGGCTCAAGCCGTAGCGTGCTCGCCTGGCATGCGTGCGGTCCGGGTTCGATCCTCAGCATCACATACAAACAAAGATGTTGTGTCCGCCGAAAATTAAAAAAAAAATCCTCTCTCTCTCTCTCTCACTCTCACTCTCTCTTTAAAAAAAAAAAAAAGATTCTCGGTTGGCATCCATTTTCTTTCAGAGCTTGGTATATGTTGTTCCAAGATCTCCTGGCTTTGAAGGTCTGGGTTGAAAAATCTTCTGAGATTCAAATTGGTCTCCCCTATATGTGATCTGATTTCTCTCTATTGTGGCTTTTAAGATCCTTATTCTGTATGCTAGGCATTTTCATTATAATGTGCCTTCGTGTAGATCTGTTGTAATTTTGTACATTTGGTGTCCTGTAAGCCTCTCGTATTTGGTTTTTCAATTCATTCTTCATGCTTGGGAAATTTTCTGATATTATCTTGTTGAAGAGATTGTGCATTCCTTTGGTTTGAAACTTTGTGCCTTCTTCTATCCCAATAACTCTTATATTTGGTCTTTTGATGCTGCCCCATAATTCTTGGATGCTCTCTTCATGGTTTCTAACTTTCTTCATTGTGTGATCAACTTTATTTTCCAGATTGTATACTTTGCCTTCATTATCTGATGTTCTTCCAAGTGATCTGGTCTGTTGGTTATGCTTTCTATTGATTTTTTTTAAAAAATTGATTTATTGTATCCTTCATTTCAAGGATTTCTGACCGTTTTTTTTCAGGGTCTCAATCTCTCTCTTGAAGTAAACATTTGCTAACTGTATTTGCTCTCTTATCTCATTGTTGGAGTGATCAATTTTTGCCTGTATTTGCTCATTTAGGTCATCCTTTAATTCACAGATCATTTTAATTATTAAACTTCTGAATTCCTCTAACATTTCATTGACTTCGCTGTTCATGGGTTCTGTTATTGTAGTATCCTGGTTTGTTTGGGGCACTTTCCTCCCTTGTTTTTTCATGTTGTCTATGTGTTTTCCTTTCTTGCAGTGTGGATCTGAGATATTACAGTTTCTTCCCTATATTCTTGTAATACCTGTGCAGTTTGACTGTACCTCACCTTGATGTTGGGCTTCCAGACCCTGCTGGTGTTCCTCAGTGAATGCTACTGCATCCTGGGTCTGGGTCCTGAGTAAGTTGGAGTGGGTGGATCTGGGCTGATGGGCTTGACCTCCCTGATAGTCTGCTGGTCAGAAGGGGTGGTCCTGCGGCAAAGGCTAGGCTCTGCCAGTGTCTGCCCCTCAGGGAAAGGGGTGGCCCCATACATATTCTTATGTTGAAACGTAATCTCCAATGTGATGATATTTGGAAGCAGGTTGTTTTTTATTTTTTATTTTTTTTGAGAGGTGATGAAAGGGAGCCCTCATGAATGAGATCAGTATCCTTATGAATAAGACCCCAGAAAAATCCCTTGAACTTTCTACCATGTGAGGACACAGTGAAATGGCTGTCCATTAACCAAGAAGTGGGGACATCCTACCAAACGAATCTCAGTTGTGGTTCTCAGTCTCCAGACTGTGAGAAAGAAATTTCTTTTGTTTAATAAATCACTCATTTGTAGTAGTTTGTTTATAATGGCCCATGCTTGGCCACCTGCAGGGAAGGAGCTGATCATTCCCTGACCCAATGGGGAGCCCGAGGCTGCTTACGTATCTTAAGCTGTCACTTCTATCTGGCTACTCCTAAGCCTGCACAGACTGTGCATGCCAGGCCTATAAGTCTAATTTGCACCAGGGGGCAGCAATGCCCCATCATACATCCCAGGATGGCCACTGCAGAGCCAGGGTGCCTATCTTGCCTCAACCAAGTTGCTTTCTCAGGAAAGCAGAGTATATCAGTCAGCCAGAAATTTTATTTTTCATTTTAACTTTAAAAATACAGCTTTTTTTTTTTTTGGAGGAGGAGGGGAAGGATTGAATCCAGGGGTGCTTAACCACTGATCCCCATTCACAGTTCTTTTTTTTTTTTTTTGAAACAGGGTCTTGTTAAGTTGCTTAGAGCCTTGCTAAGTTGCTGAGCCTGGCTTTGAACTTGCAATTCTCCTGCCTCAGCCTCCTGAGCCACTGAGATTATAGCATGTGGCACCATGCCTCACTAAAATATAGCTCTTTACTGGGCCGGTAACACAGGAGAGCATATCTACTCTTTATTAAAATTTTTGGAAATGGAGAAGAATATAGCAAAGAGAAAATTGCCAGAAAGGCAAGCGCCTAAGGAAGGTAGAACTCAGGAGCCTGGCCAACCTCACCTCATGATGCAAACCCTTCTGCTCCAAGCGGAGACTTCGCTGCTTCCAGACTGGCCTTGAGTCCCCATCTGAAATGGAACTCAAGGACCCGTATGGCTTCCCCATGCTCCAGTAGGGGTTGGCAATACCCTTCAGGGTCCTCCTGATGTGTCCAGTTTGCCTGGCACAGTATGATAGAAGTTATTACAGACTGTAACAGATGAATAGATGAATGAATATGGATCTCACTAGAGGTACTTTCCACTTGGGTGATGCCCAGGAGGTTTGAGGGAGGAACAGAGTCCATCAGGCAGAGGAGGGATGGGAGAGATGCAGGCAGGAGTTGGGCACTTGGGAGCAAGGGCCTGGGATCTTAACAGGGCAGGGTAACCGAGGTACAGGATAGCCCCGACACTGGAACCACCCATGTGATAGGGTCCAGGTAGCCAAGGCAGAAGCTGGGCCCCTGGTCACTGCTTTGGTCCATGGAGCCCAGCCACCTGTCCTTGATTCCTTCTTCCCTGATCCCAGGCCAGCCCAGCCATCCTGGCTTCTGTGGAGATGGCAAGACTGGCTGTCCATGGTCTGAGGAGTGGTGGACACAGGGAGAGGGACAATTAGCCAGACACTGTGTGTTTGGCACCAACAGAAAGGAACTGGGGCAGAGGGAGAGGAGTGCTAAAGGAAAGGGGCTGACAGCAGAGGTGAATCCCCAGGCCCAGAAGGCTGAGGGGGATACATGGTCGAAGAGAGGGAGAGAAGGTGAAGGTGGTGTGGGTCGGGTTGGAGGGCAGGGTGAGAGGGTATTCAATTTTCCCCTTGAAAACTTCAAGTCAGGCTCATGGAGGTGAGATGGATCAGGCAAAGTTGCTATAGCCCTATTGCATCTAGAAGGGACTCAAAGAATCCCTACAATGAATGACATGATGAAGTTCATGATTATCCCCATTGTACAGATGGAGAAACGGAGGCACAGAGAAATGAAAGGAATGTGACTCCAGAGCCTCTGAATCCTTAAGCAACAGTGCTTTAGCCAGTGCCCACTGGGGCACACAAAATCTTTAGTCTCATCCAGGGCCCTCCTGGGGTCTCCCCTTGCCTGGACTCAGGCCCCCAGAGGTACCTTCTGGATCAACAGCCTCCTGGTTCCAGCCCCCAGAGTGTGACACAATATTGGTATTCCAGCTCCATTATCCATGTACCTAATCACCACAACGTTTAACCATCCCAAACCTCCCCATGTCTGTCTGACCCCTTTCCTCCTCTTCCTCCTCCTTTTTCTTCCTCTTCTTCTTTTTGGTACCAGGGATTTAACTGAAACTAGGAGTGCTTAACCACTGAACCACATCCCCAGCCCCTTTTTATATTTTTAGAGGCAGAGCCTCTCAAGTTGTTGAGGCTGGCTTTGAACTCGTGATCCTCCTGCCTTAGCCTCCTGATCTGCTGGGATTACAGATGTGCACCACCGTGCCTGGCTTCTAACCCTTCTTCCTACACAGCAGCACCCTGCCCTACACAACCAGAACTTAGATCCAGAGTGGTGGCCTCCCTGTCTCTATCCTCATAGAGCTGCTGAGAGAAACAGACTACTCACTCACACCTGTCCCCACATTCCCTGGTAGTCATGGCCTCCTCCAGCTCCCATGCAGCCACTGCTACCCTTCAGAGAGGCTGTGTGCCTTGAATCAGGCAGGGTTGGTGGAATTACCCAGGCAGTGGGCAGATGCTAAATGTGATGCCCCTGCTCTCCCCACACTAAGGACCAGGCTCAAGGGCTGCTTGTTCTTACAAAGCATGGCCCTGGGCCCTTGGCAGCTTGGGGCCTCCTCCTTCCAGGCAGTGCAGGGTGCAGGACTAGGGAGGATATTCGCTTGTCCTGGTATTTCCTGTTGGCTCTTTCCAGGAAAATGGGTGTGGCTCAGTCACTCTGTGGCTAGCTGAGCTCAACACCCCGGCATTTGCTTCTGGGTGCTGTGTGGGGAGGTGTTGGGACCCTAGGGAGGGGCCTGCACAGGGACAATTCCCACTGGGGAAGACTACATCTACCCTTGCACCCCGCTCCAGTGTTGAAGGCTCTGGAGACTGATGCAGACCCTGGAAACTCCTTCTCTCTCTCTCTCTCTCTCTCTCTCTCTCTCTCTCTCTCTCTCTGTCTCTCTTTGTACCAGAGATTGAACCAGGGGTGGTTAACCACTGAGCCACGTCCCCCCAGCTCTTTTCATTTTTTATTTTGAGACAGGGTTTCACTAAGTTGCTTATGGCCTTGATAAGTTGCTGAGGCTGGCCTTGAACTTGTGATCTTTCTGCCTTAGCTTTCCAAACTGCTGGGATTACAGGTGTGCACCACCACACCCAACTACTACTCCTCTTTTTGATGGACAGGGGGACTGAGGCTGGAGGAGATGCCTCCAGTCAACCCAAACAGAAAAAAAATTCCTTCATTAGGCAGTATTTGGGAAGCATCTTCACTTGCAAATCTCCATTATGTCTCCCCAACCACTCACAAAAGTCTTTTTCCCCTTGAGGAGTTGAGTCAGCTGGGGCTCAGAGTTAAGGAAGCAGTCTTGCAGTCAGAAGCAGCCAAGTCTGAGAGCAGGTCTGTCCTGCTCCAGCTGCTAAACACCAAGGGAGTTGCTATCCAGCAACTTGGAAGCTACTGGGACACTGTGGCACCACCCTTTTTGGAATGTGGCCTGAGGGTGTGGGAATTAGTGTGTGTTTAGAGGGAAGTATTTATGGTGGGCCTGGGGCTGAGAGGAGGGCTCTTCAGGATTCATAGTCACCTGAATCATTATTCCTGCTGGCCTTTCAGCCTGAGGATGTAGGGGGTCCTCACTCCTATGAGGGGCTGGGAGGAGCATGGGGGTGTGTGTGTGTCCAGAGTCACTGCTGCAAAACAGGGAGCAGAGGTTCAAGATTGGGGCTCTCTGGGACCTGAAAAACCCAGAAGCAAACAGGGCCTCAGGGAGAGTCTGAGGGAGTTGATGGAGATCTAGGAAGAACGCTCCATCCTGCTGAGAGCCAAAAGCTGTATCTGCCATATTGATTCTGACGCACTAGTTCAGAGACAGGCTGGTGAGAGAGCTAAGCAGGGGTTTGTGGCTTCCCCAGCACCTTGGCCTAGATAACTTCTGAACTTCCAGAAGTTATAAAATCTTTGAGTCTCAATTCTCCTCCTTTTAGTTTTTCTCATGTAGCCCCCAATGGCTCTTTATAAGGAGGCAGATGAAGGCAGTGTTCTCTCTGGGTGTCTGATGACCCTCCCACCTGGGGTTAAGGCTCCAGGCAGAGATTTAGGGCTGGGGATGCATTCCCAGCATTGGAGGGAGTACTCCAGGCAAGTAGCAGGCGCAGGTAAGAGAGGGAATCATGGCGGGCATGCCTGGTGGTCATATGGGCTGTGTGAATTTGTGGGCTTGGTGTAGTTGCCACATCCTGGGGAAATAGTGAGGAACCCCAAGAGTAAGGAATGAAGCAAGTAAGTATGTCTTGGTGCCCTTGACCCATCCTTAAAAGCTGGCATCTCCAGTACTACCCATGGCCCACTCAATCCACACACCTCCTCTGGTGCTAGGAGCACCCCCTTCACCACTGTCTCTCTCCCCAGTGTCTGGGACTGGACCTCTGGACACAAAGTGAAAACTGATTGATCTTCCTGGAGGTCTCCTGGCTTTTCAAATTTATCACACACATCCGGTCCATTCTGGTTGATTCCAAAATCTCTCTATTACCTTGGATCTCCCCCACTGCAGCAGATGACCCAGATATCCACCCTCCTGCCTGAGCCAGACCTCAGCACCAAAGACTCCTCACTCACCTGCTTCATTCAACACCCCAACAAGCCCCCAGCCTTCCCTTAACTTGCCTGACTCTCGTTTCATGACTATCTCCTCATAGCTGTGCATTTGCCACATAAGTCTTGGTGGGCACCCTTAATACTGTGCCTGTGAGTCTGAGCCTTGCCATCTCTGTTCCCCACCCCATTGGCACCACAGACACAAGCTCTCCAAGTGCAAGGGACCTGTGAGGCTTGCATTGCTGCAGACCCTTTTGAAACCTTGGTTGAATGAATGCAGAGTCCAGCCATGGTTGGGGTTAACCACCCTTAGAGCCTCCCAGATGGTCAGGACCCACTAGTGCCAGGGGCCTGGGGATACTCAAGGATCAGTGCCAGAACTAGAGTCTTTCCAGGGCAGCCTGGCCTTTTGGAAGTGTACTTTTGGGGACCCAGACAGGGGGTGCAGGACGGGTCAGCCTGGAGCTGAAATGGCAAGAATAGAAGCTGGGCTGGTGTCTAGTGAGGCCAGGAGTGATAAGAACCGCCCCCCTTCTCATGGAAGGATGAGCCATTCAGGATCCTTCAGGGTAATGCAGGACCCTATGAGCCCTCTGGATGGATGCTGGTATCTCCACCTTACCACATCTATCTAGAAAGATGTGCTTTGGGGCTTGGACTGGGCAATAGAGCAGGTGTCCCTAAAAACTCCAGAAAGACTTTGGTCCTCTGCATAGTTTGGGCTTCAGAAACTTCCCAGAGGTGGGGGAGATGTTGGAGCACTCTCTCTTCCCTGGGAAGGTTCTCCCACAAGGGTTCCTGGGACCAGCAACAATTCCTTCTGAGAGACAGCAATAATTAATTCATCATACAGATGAGGCAGCTTAATCAGGGAAAAGAGGAACTTTCCTGGACTACCCAGGGATTGCTGATGGCTGAGTCCAAGAGCCCAAGCCTGGCCCATAGAGTTGCCTGTGTGGCGGGATCTGCTAGGGAAATTCTGCCTTCAGCCCCCATACCACCCTGGGGCAGTCATAGGCCACTCCAAACTTCCTGGGAACACCTGGCAGGAGTTTCCATTTACAGCTGACCTGAGGGGGACAGGTATGCTCTGTCCAACCCCGCTGCTGGTCCAGTCAGGTGACTTCCTGACTTTCTGATCAGGAACAGAATAGGTTCAAATCCTGGCTCTATTGTCATTGATGGTGTGAACTGGGCTGCATAAGGATCTCCCGGATCTTTGACCCCCTTGAGGACAAGGGGCTACAGGCATAAAGAAAGCTCAGATCATCTGAGATGACCATGTGAACATCCCACGAGGCCCATTTCCTTCCCCCATGATAACTTCCTCTTGTGATAAGGATCCCCGGGTGGCTTCCAGCCCCCGGTTCTTCCAGAGCCTGTGGGGAGGGATACGCATAGGAAACTCCTTCAACAGGTTCTCTTCTGGCCGTATGAGCAGGGTTCCAAGAGGGATCGCACCACCGCCTCTGCTCCACCGCAGCCCCATTGGGGCCCCTGAGTCAGCACAGTCAGACTGATGCTATCTCTTGCCACTTCTTTCCATGTGTGCAATCTAGGAATGCCAGCCTCTGTCATGGCCTCAGTCCTGATGTCATCTTTCCAGAAGAAAGATGTGTGGCTGCCCACAAACCTCATCCCCAAGCTCCTGGATCTCTGTCCTGCTCAGGCTGACTTTGGCACCCACAGGCCACACTACTGGCACGGGTCTCTCCTTGTGGCTCCTGATTTCCTTCCTTGCTGGCCTTCCCCAGGCTCTTGGCCACTGGCCTGTCACTTGCCCTCACTCCTTAATCACAGCTGCTCTGGCCCTCAGCCCTTCTTCTTAAGTAAACCTCATGACCTCAGCTATCATGTGAACTTGGACTTGTCCCAAATCTGTGTCCTGTGCACATTGTCTCGGAAGCCCTAAACCTTCCTGTGGACCTTTGGACCTTGAGGACCTGCCCCTTTGTCCTCTGGGTACCCATCCTAGTCACCTAGACAGTGATTCCAACTCTTCTTGCAAACATTCAAAAGCACACTTTGGGACATGGGGTGGGGCAGGCAAGTAGATTAATTTTGTTTTCCTATCAGTGGAGTTACTAAGTCCATGAAGGCAAGACCTTGACCATTTCCCGTCATCTTAACATCTCCCTTTCTTGCCAGGCACCATTGGAGTGCTTTTCCTGGAGGGTCAGGTAGGGCTGTGGCACAGAGAGAAGGGAAGCAGGCTCCTGTGGTTCTACCCAAAGTGGCTTATATAGAATCAAGACAAACCAGCTGGGTGTAATGGTGCACACCTGTAATCCCAGAGGCTTGGGAGGCTGAGGCAGGAGGATGACAAGCTTAGAAGCCAGCTTCAGCAACTTAGTGAGATCCTGAGCAACTTAGAAAGACCCTGACTCAAAATAAAAAATAAAAAGGCCTGGGGATGTGGCTTAGTGGTTAAACACCCCTGGGTTCAATCTACAGTATAAAAAAATAAAAAAAAAAACCCTAAAAGTATAAAAAAATTAAAAAAAAAAAACTAAAACAAAAACAAATTTCCTTCCTTGCTGAGAACGTAGTAGGTGCTCAATAAATATCGAACAAATGAGTCTACTACATCACCAAGATTCTACCTCCTAAGTCTCTCTAGAACCTATATTCTCTACCATATCTGCTACGAAACCCCCAGACCCCTTGATGCCAATACACTCTTCCCCATCTCCTCTTCCCCACCTCTCCCACATCCCAACCTGTCCACCTGATTTCTACTTGCCCATGTAACCCTTCCTGGAAGGCAGCCTCCATGGAAGCTCTCCAATTCTCTTGGACCCCCAACCTGAGGAAGGTGAATCTGAACTTTTCCTACCGCTGAAACTCTCAAGAGCCAGACGTGAGGGTCACTGAGAGGGTCGCAGGTATCCCTCCTCCAGCACAGGGACTGGCTACATAGGAGAGGCTTGTTGCCCTTCTGAGCTGTTAACCACTCATTTCTAGGAGGAAAGTGACCTTCTATTCCAGAGGGGCCACACCAGCTCTTTGCCTCCCTGGCTGCTACCCCCTTAGCCACTGTCTGTGACTACCTCTCAGCTCCCAGCCTCCAGGCCTATGTGACTCAGACCCCCAATGTATGTTTATCTCCATCTCTGCTCATCCCCTCTCCTGCGCTCTGAGAACCCCCGTGGAAGGAGCTGAGCAAAGGATTGGTGGGAAAGGTGGAGGAAGTTCCAGCACCTGGACATGTCACCCTCCTAGCCCCAGTCTGGCCACCTGGGAATGTTCCATCAGGATCCGAAGGGTAAGACTAGCCTCATGGTGGGCCCCAGATCCTGGCAGGGACCCCAGTGGGGCCTGGAAGATGAAGGCCTGGCTTGCCTGTGCAAGGGCTCCAAAATCCCCACCACATGGAGAAACTTGCTGG
Organism: Marmota marmota marmota; assembly: GCF_001458135.2. Classification (NCBI taxonomy): domain Eukaryota; kingdom Metazoa; phylum Chordata; class Mammalia; order Rodentia; family Sciuridae; genus Marmota; species Marmota marmota. Next base: position 23,065,131 of record NW_025999869.1, read on the forward strand.
GGCCACAGACTCTGACCAGAGTGGTCAGGCCATGACGTCTACCTGCCGTCTGAGGACTTGGCCTTCTGAGTCCAGCAGAATGTCCTTGTTTGTGTCTGACCTCATCACTCTGTGGCCCAGAAACATGATGCCCAGCATGGAGAGTGTTTCCCATGAGACCTAGAGACCTCTCACAAAGCAGGTAACACGGAGCAGGCTCACACAGATGCACCCTTATATATCTTCCCCTCCAAGATGCACTTATGAGTACAGACCGACACATTCACTCTCACTGCATGTGACACACACACACACACACACACACACACACACAGAAATGGAGGTGTGTGGACCCACAGTCCTACAGCCAAGAGACTCCCAGCATGGGCAGCTTGAGCCGGATCCCTTGTGTAAACACCAACTTATGCTGTCTTCTCTAAACTCATTGTGAAAATCAAACACTTGTCAGCCCATCAAGAGCCTGTAGTTTTTCCATAAGTAGTTCCTGCTCCCACCTAAGGCCTCTGGAGCTGTAGGTGGGCTGCAGTTGGTACCATGTAGGAAATGAAGCCTGAACGACCTTACCAGAGGAGCCGTGGGCCCTGGGCCTCGTACACAACTCTACATGATGGAGCCCCCCAGGGCTCCTGGTGCTGCTGGGGCTGTAGGTGGTGGTGGTGTGCCCACCTCAAAGGGCCTCACTGCCCTATAGCCAGGAGTCAAACTCAGAGCCCTAGGGGCTTGTTGCCTATCTGAGCTGTAACAACTCATTTCTAGAAGGAAAGTGACCTTCTATCCCAGGGCATCCACACCAGCTCTGTAGCTTTAGGCTTGTATCTGTTGTGTAAACGAGGACTGCAGCTGTCAGCTGGGGTCTCACCATGAAAGAGCATGCTACCGTCTTGCTAGACTAATGCACATGGTTGTCCTTCCCTCTGCTCACAGGGACAGAGGCCTTTGGCTGGACTGAGCTTGCCAACTCCCGTGGGTGCTTGGGAGGAGCCTATGTGAGCCATCACAAGACTGTGTTTGGCTGAACTAGTGGACAGGGGAGAGGCCAGTGAGAAATCCCCTTTCACTGGTGTCTTATGGTGACTAGAGGAGAAGGCCAGAAGGATAAGGGGAAAGCTGGGGCTGGGTGGGCCACCAGGGTGGGTACAGCTTACTCAAAGTTCTCCTGGGAGAACAGGCGGGATGGAGAGCCTGGGAGTAGGAGTCCTATCTAGTGTCTCCTAAGCCCCGCCCTGGCCACTCCAGGCCAGGAAGTCCAACTTGTGCCCAGAGGCTCCTCAAAAGGAGGGGGCAGCCTAAGGCTCGGTCAGACTGCCCAGGGCTGGAGAGCACTCAAGGAGGTGGGCAGGTGGGCTGTTCGTTCTTGGAAGGGCTCATGAATGAAAACCCCTAAGCCTGACCACCTGGGGGAAAGGCTCACCTTTCCCATGTGTGGCTGATAAGGGCCAGGAGATTCCACAGTTCAGGTAGTTCCCCCGCCTCCCTGGCGTTTTGTGGTCACCATTAATCATTTCCTCTAACTGTGTATATAAGAGCTCTTTTGCCAGTGAGCCCTGTACTCAGAGAGAAAGGCTAAAGTCCTCAGGAGGATGTGGCTGCAGAAACTAATTCTACTGGGCACTGTGGTTTATAGCATCTCTGCACCCATCGGCCCTCCTGGCCCTGTCCCCCAGCCCAGGAAGTATGTGGATGCCATCATCAAGGAAGCCCTGAGCCTTCTGAACCACAGTAATGACACTGGTGCTGAGACGGTGAGTGAGGGAGAAGGGGCAGGGTGTACCTGGGCCACCCTGCTGGCTCTGAACTGGCTTACACTGTCAGGAGCTGCTTTGATAGTCATCGATAACATGACATTTTCCTTTCTACAGAATGAAACAGAAGTCGTCTCTAACGTGTTTGACCCTACGGTAAGATGCTTCTTTCTGCTATACCCTTTCAGGGGCTCCTGACGTGGGGGCTCCATTTTAGATGGACCCTCACATGTGTCCACAGGAGGAGGGGTAGCATCTGGCACTCAAGAGACCACTGGCCTTGCATTGAACCTGATCGTGTGGGTTCTGGGTCAGCTGAGCAGCTATGGGGGGACCTAGCATTCAGAGGCTCATGGGGGCTGGGGCGGGGGGAATCAGGAGGGAAAGTGGGGATTACCTCATGAGACAGGACTGCAGGCTTGGGGCATTAACTGTACCCTGAGACCAAGCCCTGTGAAATCAGGGTGCTGACTGCCAAAGGAATGGCACTTGCTCATGTGGCAGGTCTGGGCCATGCCCCACCGCTCCCCACCCCTTCTCTGTGGATAGTGGGGTGAGAGTGGCCTTCTTTCCTGGGGGTGGGACTCTCTCCAAGTGTCAGGCTAAGAGAATGTGGCTGTGCCACTAAAGCACTGAATATCCACAGTGGACAGGGCAGTGTGTATGACTGGACCCCGCTTGAGATTAGTTGGGGATCATTCTGTGCCCCTTTGAGGCCCTTCTCCTGGGTGCAAGGGATGGGAACAGGAAGGAGTGATGGGGAGGGCAGCCTGTGCCCACTGCTGGCACTTGGTCTCTGCTCACGGAGGAACGAACACTTTCCCCAGGAGCCAACATGCCTGCAGACCCGCCTGAAGCTGTATGAGCAGGGCCTGCCGGGCAGCTTCACCAAGCTGAAGAGCCTCTTGAGCACGATGGCGAGCCACTACAAGGAGTACTGCCCCCCCACCCCAGTAAGTGCCCACATCGGGGCCCCAGGCAGGAGGGTGGGGTCAGGGTATGGAGAGACCTCAGGCTGTGGCTGTTCAGCACCCCTAAAGTTTCCTGCATTGACAGACAGGTAATGATGAGCCCCTGCAGCACAGGAACTGCTAGTCCCTTTTCATCCTTAGGAGTTAAAAACACAGAACTCTGAAGCCCATGGTACTCCCCTAGCAGCAGCTGCCATGCTTCTTATTATTCAAGTCATTAGGAATGAGGTCAGAGGTGAGGCAAACCCAAGGAAACTCAGGGCCTGCTCAAGGTACAGAGGAAATGCCAGGGCCCAAGTGCTCCTCCTGACAGGACTTTCCCATGACCCCACGTGGACTGCATGGATTGCATGGAAGAAGGGGGCCTGTCAGGAGAGGACAAGGCCCCAAATACCAGTCTCTTCCCACAGGAAGGGAGTGAGGTCTATGGTCTTGACCCCTGTTCCTTCCAAGTGCTGGGAGATGGCCTCCACGTGGCCATTCTGCCCTGGCCTGGTGTCAAAGAAACAGTCTGACTATTCAGAAGACTGGCTCAGGCTGCCACTTTGTCAGGGCCCTGGCACCAGCTGCTGTTGGCAGAGCTGTGCACCCCTTGGGTAGCACATGGGTGGCAAAGGTGTCACCCGATCCCCCGCAGAATGGGCCTCCTGGCCTGACTTCTTAGAGGCAATCCAGAAATATGCTGCTGTTTCCCCATATTACGCACTCACCTGGACTCAAGTGTTTTTTATTTTCATTTTTCTTAAGGAAACTTCCTGCAAGACCCATTTTATCACCTTCAAAAGTTTCAAAGTGGACCTGAAGAAATTTCTGTCTGACATCTCCTCTAGCTGCTGAAACCAATTCCAGAAGTGAGGGCCAGCCAGGCTATCAGGCCATTCCCGGGACCTAACCTCATACATCTCGGCTCTCTCACCCAGAAAGAGCCAGAAACTCAGGATCTTCGTCTTATAGGGACCAAGTGGGTGGGCCACAGACACAATGGGGATGGCCTGGACCTGCCCTGGGCCATGCTGACCCTGATATGGGCATGGTAGAGGAGTGTGGGTTATTTTATACTGGTGGGGATTAATACTATTTATTTATATATTTATACTTTTAAAATATTTATTTATTTATTTAAAATCCTATCCTATATTTATTAAAGATGTTTTATCATCGTAATAAATTATTGAACGTCTGCTTTTATTTACACAGTTTTCTGGTGTCTTTTCAGGAGGGGAGGAAGCTGGCAGGTGGGGGAAGGGATGGGGAGGTGTGGGGGTTGGGGCACGGTCTCATGGCAAAGCTGCTGAGCCCAAGGGAGGTGGGGTCTGGGTGCAGCATTCTGTACACCTGGGTGTACTCCCCTGGATGCTCAAGGGCTCCCACCCCAGAGAAAAGATTGAGGTTCACTTGGAAATCAAAGCAACTAGCTTGTGACTAGGGGAAGCTTGCCCCAGAGAAAGGGCATCCTCCCTCCTGGGGAGATCTGGGTGCTGCTGGGGGTTGACTGGTCACTGTCTGAATAGGTTCACCCTGGTGTCAGGCAAAACACCCATGCCCCTTGGAGGCCTTGGACCTGGTGCCCCACGCCCTGCCCTCACTCTAAGGGCTTCAACAACTCTTAAAGTAAATCAGCAAATAGACCAACTGTTCATGGAAAAAGAAACCAAACCACAGGGGTCAGAGCTCAGCATATTTACCAAACTCACCCCAAATTGGATGATCTTAATCTTTAAGAGTCAGAATGTGAAGTTCATAGTGTGTTGAACATGGCTCTTGTGTAGCATTTTTCTAAATTAGTTTTTACTTTCACATAAAGTTTACAGTTACTATCTCTTAAAATCTATGGCCTTTAGGCTGAGAGAAAAGCAGTCCTCCTCCTTCTCCTTGCTTTGCCAGCCAGGCCGAGTACCTTGTCCCTGTACCTAGTCTCTTGTGTCCCTTGGGTGTGGGGACAGTGAGGAAGTGAGAGTGTGTCTCCACTCAGGTGGGCAGCAGGGCCAGCCTTGTCCTTGGAGGTGGGCTTGGGGAAGATGGCTTGCTGTGGCTTCAGCTCTGCAGGCACTTGACTCAGCAGTTAAAAATGTGCTTAATGTTGTTTAAGAGAAAAACAAATTAAAACTATAATAGTTTGCCAAGGGTTGGGGAGAGGATGGAAGGAGACTGCTAATGGGCATGAGATTTCTTTGGGGGTTAATGAAAATATTTTGGAATTAGACGGTGATGATGTACCTGCAGACAGCACCAGTCCTGGCCAGACACCTGTCTCACATGCAGACAGAAAGGTCATAACCCCAGATGTGATTACAAATAATAAGTCTTAGACCAAAACTGAATTTCAGCAAAGAGAAGGACCAATGAAGTGTGCTATGATTATTAAAAATGCATGAAAAGCACATCTTGTCCAGCGATAAACTCCTCTCTGTCTTCCTCAGAAGCCACTGATGACTGATAAGAGGTTTGCATTTCCTTAGACTCACATATATAGGTACCCCTTCCTGCAGACATGCTGCCCAGCCCCGGTTCAGGTCTGCTGGGAGCTACCTTCAAGGAGTACCATGTACCTGTATGTGCTTCTGGCTTGTGTGCTCTGGGGGTCACAAAGTCATTCTTCCCCAATGAAGTTAGCCACTGAGACTTCCCACAAAAATCACACGGCACTCTGTGCTGAGATTCAGAAAGAACTTTCTGCTGACAACAATATATATGAGGTAAGCCTGGGTCTTCATCAAATTAATTTGCTCTTATGGAGCTTTGTGTTTCTGACCAACTTCTCTTGCTTTCAGGGTTCCTTCAGCAGGCCCCAGAATACCAGTGAGGTAAGGAGTGTCTACTCTTTGGACCCTTCTGACCACATTTGAACACAGAGAGAGGGATTGCCTGAGTTGGCACACCGGGTAGAGATAAGAACCAGGGATGCCGGAGACGTTGAAAATTAAAAAACAGAACCTTCATCTCAGCCAAAGGATGAACCAGTGGCCAGGTCCTGGACTTTGCCAGGCTCTCTGGCCAGTGTCCCAACTTAGTCCTGGCCCAGTGGCAGGCGCAGAGAATGGGCATAAGACACTAATTGATTCTACTGGAGGGACCACAGGTCTCTTGTGGGAGTCAGGGTAGGACCTGAGCTTAAGTCCCAGGCTCTGTTAGGCCAGGGTGACCAAGGATGGATGAGTTGGGGAGGTAGCTAGTGCTCTGCTATGTACTCCACACCCGAGTGCACCCCAACTTTATTTCAGGAGCTCTGCTATGGGGAGTTTACGAAGAACTTCACCTCCACCCTGAAGGATCTTGCTGCAAAATATAATCATCAGGATTGTCACATAATAAAGGTTTATAAGGACATGGAGGAGCTCACCAAAATCTGCCCCAAACTGGAAGTAAGTTGCTGTTTACTTTTAGGGGAATCCAAGACTTCATTTTCCTGCAGGAGCCCAGTGGGCAAAGGTCTTATGGACAACACTTGCCATCCTCAGCTGCTATCTTGAGCCATATAGTAGCTCTTCTTTGGGCTGCCTCAGAGCTGACATTCACTGACAGGGCGGAGGGTGGGGAGTGGGAGGTGAGGCGTGAGGGAATAAAGGGATTCCTGGGTTTCTATCTGTGTCCTCTCCAAGGCCCTCCTCCCCCACAGAGGTCAGTGTAGGGCAGGTCTGAGACAACTCAGCCCAGGGAGTGGGAAGGGCCTCTCTGTGCTGACTCCAGTTGGTGGGGCAGCCAGTCCACATTTCTTCCAATTTGCCCCACCCTTGGGACTTCTTCTGGCTGAGGGAGTCAGTGATGGAGGGATGAGCTGTAGTTTAGGGGCCATGTCTGGAAAAATGACAGGGCTGTTCTCTCTCTGTTTGTGTGGCCCCCGGTGTTCTCCCATCCTGCTTGTCTTCATGACCTTGTCCTGGATAGCCATGACACAATAGCTGTCACCTTGTTGTCTCTTTCCCCACGACTGCAAATGGTCCTTAGACTCTGCCATCACCAGTCAGGCAGCCCCCACCCCTGTCCTCCCTCAGACAGACAGGGAGTGTACGCCTAAGTTACCTTGTAGGTGTTGGGGGCTCACAAGACCCTCATGGCTGGGAGGACAGAAATTCACTTTTATTTTATTCTTCGTTGTTGTTGTTCTGCTGAGAAGATGACTTAAACATGTGTTTCTTATTTAGCCAACAGACACGCCCAAGGACTGTACTATTGAGCAAAGTGATTTCTCCCAGTTCAAGGAAGCCTTAGAGAGTGTTATCATATCCATAGAAGGATGGAAATCGTGTCAGAGGACTGATGGAGACCTTTGGCACTTCGTCTTCTCCTGGGGTTAGAGCTGTAGGAAGAGGACTGGAGGAAATAATGGAAATAATTTACTATAGAGGTGGGGAGGGAATCTGCTGGCCCTGGGCTGGCAGACAAGGCTGTGGGTGGATGATGGGGGGCTCCTGGGGACACATGTCTGTAACTGATGCATTAGTTAGTGCCTGCTGCTTCAATAAAGCCTGGGTGTGGAAATGCTAGAGAGTGAGAGTTATGACAGAGGCCAGCCTTGCTCAGCCCCTGGACTAGAAGGGACTGGGAGTGGCTCTGTCACCAGTTCCTGACTTGGACGCCCTCTGGCCCTCGATGGAGCAGGCGGAACCCCGCCTCATCTTTCCCTCCATGCATCTCCAGGGCCAGTGGGGGCCCCCAAACCCCAGATCCATTTGGCAAGGAGACATCTAATCTCAAGTAAACCCACTCACCTGGCCTCCAGAGCCCCTTCCAACAACTTCTGGGGTCTCTGTGGCATGACAGCCCTTTCCTGATGAGTAACACTTTCATTCCTCCAGAGCACTGGGCCCCACCTGGGGCAAATCCACTAGTTGCTCCTGTCCTAAGTGCTGCCAGAGAGGGCCCAAGTTCTGACCCCCTACCATCAATTCTAACCCTAACTCTAATCGTTTGAATAGTTTATTGGGAGTGCTTGAGATGATCCCACAATCCAAACACCTTTATACCATCCTAAATTCTCAGATGATGAGCTTCTTCAAAAAACCAGGACAGAGGAAGATCAATTTACTATGGAATATAATCAGGTATCCTGTTGTTACCACAATTTGGTTCAGGCCAGAACTGCAGGGAGCCTGCAATGCCTGCTCATTGACAGACCCTTCCTGACTGTAAAGTTTTGAACTGTGCCTGCAGAAAGCACGCAGGTCAACCACAGACCCACCCACCCCAGTCCTTGCTCTAGGATCCCCAAGCCAGCTCAGCTCATCTCTACCTTGAGAGGTCGCATCAGGCTGGAGCCTAGCAAGCGTGACTGAGCAAAGTTGCCTGATTTCCTCCGAACACGTCAGGGAGCCCTGTGGTTCTGGGGCTGGTACAGGGCCAGGGGCCAACAGTAGTTTCAGCCTAGATAAAGCACAGGGCCTAGTCGCCAAAGGCTATGGGGTTCCTGCCTCCAGATGTACCACATGGATGCTCAGGATTTCTAAGGCCACTCCTTTGTGACTGACCGTGGAGTGGGCAGGCTGAACAGCTGGACAAGGTACCGGGATACTCTGGCAGGTAGAGCCACCCCATCACTGTCCTAGCCTCCCATTAGCTGGCATGAGGACCCCCTGACCTTGAGCTCCCGATGAGACTTGAGACAGTAGAGGGTTGGGAACTTGCACGTAGGTCCTTATTACCTTATTGTCACGATCAGGACAGCAGGTGTGCGTGAGACTGGCAAGAGCCAGGCTGCCTCTTTCAGCATATGTATCGGAAAGGGGTATGTCTGCTTCCCCCTGGAAGACAGGGCAACTCTTGAATTGGGCCTGGAGAGTGCAAGGAGCTATCCAGGTATCCTCAGCCTCATATGTTAATACCCGGGGCACAGAGGCATAGGTGGGTGTGGCTACCAGGCTACCCATCTGGCCTGTGCCACACCCAAGACTGGAAATCAGGTATGCTGTATTCCTGTACCCTACTGCTTTAGTTTCCTGGCTACCTGCGCATGCGTGTGCTTAGTGATTCAGGTATGCATGATTAAAGTAGAGGGCAGGTGCTACAGGGATCAGACATGTACTATACCATCCTAGGCTGGTTTGCGTTGGGTACATGGCGGGCTTTTCCAAGTCCAGCAGCTGCTTCTCTGGACCCTCCCACGTTATTACATGAACTTCACAGTTAACAAATCTGGCACTTATTTCTCTCCTAAGCCTCCATTTTCTTATCTGTGAAGTTGGGTGTGGCAGGAATGGAGTAGCCACAGCCCAGACCAGCCTGCCCTGAAGGAAGTCCAGGCAGATGCAGAGTTGAGAAAACCTGCCCTGGCTCAGAATCCTAATCCTGGCCCTGTGGCTGGGAGGCACAGAAAGGCCACATGTTCATGGCCTGCAGGTCTATAGAGCCAGTGTGAGCAGGCAGTCCCCCAGACAGGCACTGGGGTGAGGAGACATCTGGCTGGCTGTCAGTGCTCCCTACCCATCAAGGCCCAGAGAGGGCGGGGACTTCCTCAGGACCACACAGGAGGTGTGCTAGACAGAATCCTCAGGTCTGGCCTCGCGGAAGCCCCCTTTCTGTGCCCTCAGAAAGGCTCCTGGGCATAAACTTTACCCTTAGAAAGGGCTGACTGAGTTCCCTCTTGTGAGAAGACCCTGACCACCTACCAGGAAAGATACAGCCTCATGGTTATTTTTCACTGTGGTTTGAGATAAGAGCAGAGAAACAGTTTCATGTTGCTGCCATCGATGTTATCTCTAGCCCAGACCTGCTCTTCAACCTGAGAGATGACAAACTGAAAACCTCTCTCCCTTTTCTTCTTCTCAACTTCAAGGGGGAAATCTGCACAAACTTCCCGGGCTGTGCAGGCAACACCACCTGAATCTCACCCTGGAAAACTGTGTTCTTCTGGGAGCCGGGAAAGACCTCTTTAAAAATTGTTCTTGAAATTTCTATTATTGTACAATAAAGTGGCAAATTTTAAGTGTACAGTTGAGAGCATTTGCATAGATATTTATATCCATAAAACCAGCAGCCGGAGAAAGGCAGAACGTTTTCCAATATCCCCAAAGTCTTCTTGTGCTTCCTACTCCAGGTACAGCCACAGTTCCAACCTCTATTAACCCTAAATTAGTTTTGCCTATACTCAAACTTCATGTAAAGCAGAAGCATATACCACAGTTTCTTGGATGTTTGAATTTTTTCATTCAGCATGTGTCAGTGCACTTCTTCATAGTTGTTGCATGCATTTCTAGTCTCTTTTCCATTGCCGTGTAGTATTCCATCGCTTGAATATTCCACAGTTTATTTCATCATTATATTGCTAATGAACAGCTAGGCTATCTCCACATTTTGGCTAATATTAAGAAAGCTAGCCAGGTGCAATGAAGCATTCCTGTAATCCCAACAGCTTGGGAGGCTGAGGCAGGAGGATTGCAAGTTCAAAGCCAGCCTCAGTAACTTAGTGAGACCCTAAGCAACTTCGCAAGACCCTACACAATGGGTTATTACCCAGCCATAAAGAAGAATGACTTTATGACGTTTTCCAGTAAATGGATGGATCTGGAGACTATCAGCTAAGTGAAATAAGCCAGTCTCCCAAAATAAAGGTCAAATGTTTTCACTGATGTGTGGAAGCTAAACCACAATAAGGGAGGGAGGGGAAGAGGAGAAGTTCAGTAGATTAGACAAAGGGTAACAAAGGGAAGAGAGGGGTGATAGAAATAGGAAAGATAGTAGAATAAATCTAACATAATTTTCCCATGTATACATATGAAAATACCTAAGCAAGTCCTACCATTGGCCCCACCACAAGAATGGGCTGCTAATTAGAATAAGATATATTCATGCTTTTATAGTTTTATCAAAATGGATTCTACTGTCATGTATAACTAAGAAGAACCAATAAAAATTAAAGCATTCCTGGGTCCAATCCCCAGTACGGGAAAAAAAAAAAAAAAAAAAAAAAAAAAAAAAAAAAAAAAAAAA
>NW_025999869.1:23075773-23168093 GCF_001458135.2 Marmota marmota marmota
AAAAAAAAAAAAAAAAAAAAAAGAAAAGAAAGAAAGAAAAAAAGCTGATTTGAACTTTGAACTTTCTGTATTGGGTTTTGGTCAGCAAAGTTTGCATCATTTCTTTCTTTCTTTCTTTCTTTCTTTTTTTTTTTTTTTTTGGTACTGGGTACTTAACCACTTAGCCACACCCCCAGCCCTTTTTATTTTTTATTTTGAGCCAGGGTCTTAGTAAGTTGCTTAGGGCTTTGCTAAATTGCTGAGGCTGACTTTGAATTCACAACCCTCCTGCCTCACCCTCCTGAGCCTCTGGGATTACAGGGACGCTCCACTGTGCGTGGCAATGTTTGCATTTCTGTAGGAAATGTTGAGAATGGCAGGTCATGGGAGACACACACACACACAAACACACACATATAAACTTTAATAGGTACCACCAAACATTTTTCCAAGGAAGACTTTTACAAACAACAGTGTGGCTGGCTTTCCTGCCTCGTGTAGGCACTGCTGAGCCACCACACACACAATGCATCTCTTCTCTCCCTTCATGTGATCTGAGACTACTTTCCAAAGGCCCTTATTGTTATTGGAAATTGTCTACATTGTTCACTCTTGCCCAGCCATCAACATTCTGACAAGCCAAGCATTGGGAAACAAAATCTAAATCCAACCAAGTCCCCGGTTGAGATCAGACCTTGTTCATAGGGCCATGGGGCCCGCCCCTGGGTAGCCAGGCTTATGGGTTACAGTGAGGTGTAAGCATGGCCAATAGGAGAAATTAGTCCTTTCATCACTGGGCAGTCTCCCATGCTGTCCTGGCTGGGGAGGGGCTCTCTGCCTTTCCAGCGTCTCTTTTTGAGGGAGTCACGAAGGGCTCAGAGGGCCCTTCTGACATGGACCTGATTGCCTGTGCACTTGTGGTACAAGACTTTAACCTCAAAGCCTGTGGGAGGTTTTTGCCTTCACAGAAGCAACTGTGACATGCTATTGTCCCGTGTGGAAAGATCAGGCTGAGGGATGGAACCCTGGGTACTGTCCTGGGTTCCTCTTAGGGACTGCAGCTCCCTGTCAGTTCCCTACCATGTACTGGTGTGTTTATTTTCTTGCTCCTTTCAAATCTGCCTATTCCTCTCCAGCCCTATAGCCTTGCCCTGACCCACTTTGCACATGCAAATAACCACTTCCAATGCTCCTCCCAGGCCAAAATCTCCAGACAGACCCCTCCAGCTCCCCTCTCCAGGTAACCACCCACTAATTCATTTCACAAGTATTTGTTGACTGCCTAAGGAGCCAGGAACTGCGCCAACCTCTGCAGGAATCCCAACCCTGGAGGTGCTCACATTTCAAGGGATTAGTCTGGCTATGTCCCATATGAGCTGCCTGCCAGCTCGGAGTGAGTTCTCAGTCCTTTGGCCTGGCCTAAGACTTTACCCTCTCACTGTGGCCCCTGCAGACTGCCTTCCCTTACTGCCTACCACCCTGGCTCCATCACATCACCCTGGGCCCCAGGAACACAAACCAGTCACAGCTCTCCTACTTTCCTCTTTCCTTCCCAAACTCCTCCTGGAATGCATCCCACCCAGTCAACCAGCTGACATCTGTCCCCTTAATAGGTAGACTAAAGTCCAGCGGGAGGTGGAGAAGTTCTCCAATGGACACCATCTTTCTCAGCATCTACTCTGGGCTTGCATGCTATCTCCTGGATCATGCAGTGTGCCGTCCTCTGCTCCTCAGGGGACTATGGGATCTGGAGAAGGCCCCCTCACTGCGTAAGGTGCCAACTGTGGCTCTGTTCCAGGGTCTGATGAAAATGAGCCTCTTTTCACCTCTGATTAAAAGCAATGCTCACAGGTTTTACAGAAGTCAGGTTGGAAAAGCAACTGGATCTTCCAAAGTGTGGAAAATGCTCTTTGGGACAAAGATTGATGGTAGGTTATAATAAGGTATTCAGTGCACAGCCAGGGAGTTGTTATCATCCTCATCAACAACAGTATCTGCAAGTTGAGCCAAGAGGGTGCCCTTGCCCCCAGCCAGGGGAGCTAGGAACCCAATACCAGCACAGCTGCCTGCTCTTTTCCTTACTTAATGGATTTGGGAACCATCTCAAAGGAAGCAGCAGGAGGGAGGGAAGCCCAGCTCTGGCAATGTGTCACACTTCCTCTAGCTCAGAGGCTGGGGCAGCCCCGAGCTCTCCTGGTGGAGATCTTGGCTCTTGCCCAGGCCTTTTCCTCCAGGCAGCCTGGACAAGAGTGAGCTCATGTGCTGGGAGGAGAGGCGACGGAAGCAGACGTTGCTCCTGTAGCCACAGCTCCAAGTCAGAAATGACATACCCACAGGCTAACTCATAATCTTCCCTTTGCCCCCACACCCCAAGAACCTCTCCTTAGCTGACCTTTATAGCTTTCAGGTTCTTTCTCCCACTTAGAGGACCTCTCTGGGACAGTTCCTGTGGGTCTCTTTCAGGTCTTCAACTGAAATAGAAGCTGTATCCCTCACCAGGGCTAGGGACAGGGCTGTGGATTGGATAGAACCTGAGACCCCCTCCCATGGATCCAATCCCACCCTGGAGGTGCACACCAACCAGTGTTGGAACCTAGATAGAAATAAGAAGCTAAAGAGCCTCAGGCCACACCCTGGGTCATGGTCACACCAAAGGTTTCTGTGTCTGTGGGGCTCATAGAGAAGGAGACAGCCTGGAGCTCTGTGACCAAACAAAACAGGTTTTGGGCCTATGTCTTATGGTTACAATGAATCTCTGTGGTAGGAAGGAGCATTTCCCCTTAGAGTTTGGCAGGCTTAAGGCCCAACAGTCATAGGGAGACAGACAGATGGACATAGCAGGTCCATGACAGTGATAAACAGACACAACTTGGGACTCTGGCAGAAACAGATAGAAAGACAAGACAGACTCAGCCAGAACTTGGCAGGGACAGATGGAGAGACCAGCTGGGGACACTGGCAGTGACTGTATTGAATGACATAGAGGCACATGGATAGATTTAGTCAGAGTCCCTGGCTGGGAAGACAGAGATACAGCTGCAGGCTGTGGTCAGATACTAAATGGCAGTTCCATCTCTGAGCTCAGTCTCAGACTCCACATGTGGAGAGGTTCTTGGAGATTCCCACCACTGTGATCAGAGACTTTGAAGGACTTTGGGGACCTCTCTGTCCAGGATTACAATGCTCCCAGCCCCGTGAGTTCCAGGAAGGTTGTGTCTCTCACTGTCCCTGGAGTCAGACTCAGGGATCAATCTAATTTCCCATTTCTTCCTCAGGTAAGCCTTCCCCTCACTAGCCTTGTGAGGCAGAGAAAGTCTTCCCCATTCCTCCTGGGCCCACCTACAGATAGCACAGGGGTCCTGGAAAAGGCGAGGACCCCTATGAGTCTAGTCTTTGTGTGCACCATGGACAGTGCCAGCAATCTGGCATCCAGAAGGTTACCAGAGGATGCTTGGGTCCACCTGGTCAGCTGTGCTCTTCCCTACCCCTACTATATCATCTGGAACCTGGAAACCTGAGGCCTAAAAGACTTCAGCCCAGGGAGAGACTTAAGGCAGGTGAGGATGAGGTGGTTATCTCCTTCCATAGGTGGAAAGACAGAGGCTGATTTGGATACATTCCATTCTGAATCTACAGGGTCCAAGAACCCCTGGGAAGGAGTGAGACCTTCTTACATGGAGAAGACCTCTGTGCTAAAACCAGGATCAGGCTGTATCTTCCTCAGTCTGGATTCCCTGGAAACTAGACTCTGAGATAGATTAGCATGTATACAGAAAGGAAAGAAATGAAGCGAGAGTGAAGAGAAAGAGAGCCTTGTCTGCAATAGTCATGACAAAAGTCTCAGCTGATCCAAAGGAGTGTTCTAGAACTAGGAGAGCCTGAAAAGTTTTCTAAATTAGATAAGGAGATCAAGCCTTTATGTCTTCATGTTAATTGGTAATTGGATGTCAGCTGCCTCTGGAAGAAGGTGTGACCTTAGATGTGGCAGTTTTCTTCTGACCAGGAAATTCCCAAAGAGGGTTCACTGTCAAGAGCTGTCTTCCAGCAGCACTTGTAAGCAGAGGTAATAATTCTTGACTCCTGAGGGTGTCCTGGACAACTCATCCCAGTGTCTACCACAGTCCACCCCTTGAGCTGTTTGGATTCATTTCTTCATAGGACCACTTCCCCTTAGATTTGGGAACAGCTCCTCTGGGTTTCCAGTGCTGTGCTGTCAACATTGGGTTAAATCCTAACCTGTAACATTTTCAAATTGTCATGGTTCAAATATTCCCAACATCACTGGTTCTGAGCTACCAGTAGTTTAAAAATAGGGGGTCAAAAATTTAGCAATGAGGACTGGGGGTGAAGCTCATTGGTAGAGCACTTGCCTGGCATGTGTAAGGCTCTGGGTTCAATCCCTAGTAACACACACACACACACACACACACACACACACAAATTAGTAATGGAGTCTCATAAGCAAACAGCCAGCTCTAGCACATAGCACACCAATGATTCCGGTGGGCTTCTCTTCCTGGTGGAAACTTAGAAAGGGAGGGTTATTAATTCATTAGAGGCCCTGCTATTGCAGCTGATCTCAGGGCCACCATTGATACTCCTCATGTCCTCTTCTACTATCTATTCTAGATTTCCCCTCGATCTCAGCACTTGAGCTCATCCTGCTGGCTTACCTGCTAGCATCTTCAGAGTCTAATTCTGTCTCAAGATGAGATTGCCACACTTGTCCACATACTGTCAAATAGGGGAAGGGAGTACCATAGAAGCACCCATGCATGTCACCTGGATGACATCCTGGGAGGATACCATTGTGTAACCTTATCTCTTCCTGATGCTCAGGTCTAGGTCGTCCTGTAGTTATAGTGACTCCTTTTATGCTGGTCCCTGGTTGCAAGGTGATCAAAGTGCCCTGCCAGCCATCTTACCTCCTGAACCTGGAAACCTGAAGCCTAAAAGACTTCAACCCAGGGAGAATTTTTTTTCCTGAGGAACTGGAACCCCTAAGCCCACAGCACTCTGAGTTGCAAGAAAGGGAAGCACAAATTTTCCCAATGGGTCACTGGGAATGATTGCAAAAGGGGACACTCATCCTGCTTCTATCTCTTGGTGCCAAAATATTTGTATTATACCTATTGGGACACATTTCTATAAAAGGGTCTTTGATTTATAATGAGAACTGAGTTTTTTAGAGGATAGCTCATTATCCTGTAAAATACCACTCCTGAGTTGGTGCTTCAACTATGCCTTCCATAGGCTGTTGCCCAACACTCTATCAGACTGACAGCACCTCGGTGGTATAGCATGGGATGTGACCAGCAAATCCTGTGGTCATGGACCTATGCTTTCCCTTCTTTGCTATAGAGCAGACCCCTTGGTGAGACGTGATGATAGATGGCATTCCCATGCTGATAGATCAAAAACTCTGAAAGCCCCTTGACAGTGATGTTAGTTGAGATCCTGAAGAAAGAAAAGACAAACTCATACATGAAATATGTATCTATTCTGGTAAAAATGACTCATTGGTCCTTCCAAGGTATAAGAAGATGAAGTCAGTCAACTCACAACCAAGGGTCCTATGGATATCCTTAGAGCACAATAATGTGTCTGGACCTATTTGTGAATCAAGCTTGAGCATTTATGTCCTCTACCAATTGGTGATAAGGGGTCACCTATGAAACCATAGGTATGAACTGGAGGAAAAGTTTTGGTGCCATGGAAGTGGATAACACTGAGTTACCTGTTTGTATAGCTCACTCGTGCCCTCTAATCCTTCTCAAGCTTGATTCCAATGTACCACTTCCATCTTATGATGAATTGTCCCTGGGCTCACCTGAACTTATAGTTTAGTAGGTTTGGGGGGAAAAAAAACTTATCATGGGTAGTTCTTGCTGAATGGCCACTTCATTAGGCCTTTCAGGTCTACTCGGGCTCAGAAGTAAGGTAGAAACTGTTTTCAAAAAGGTGTATAATTCTCCAATGCTGATGGTATGGTCTTGTTTCAGGACCCTGCAGACAAGAGTGTATTTTCCCACTATCGATACTTTTAAAAACCACAGAATCTGGTGATTCATATGGCTCACATGGCAGGGCTACTTGTCTTGCATCCTGAAACTACCACAGAGCTCTTTCCTGCTTGGGGCCCTAGTCAAAGATGGCAGGCTTTTTTGTTACTGGCAGGTATGTGGGTCAGAGTAAGAGTCCCACGTGTGCAACAGGTTACATCCAGAACCCTCGGAGGCCTGCCAAAGTTGTGCTTCCTTCTTCATGGTGGAAAGCACAAGATATTGCATTTTCTATATGCTTCAGAGGAAATTTCCTGACCATGCTCTGGATCTAAAACTTTCCTGGCATGCTCTGAATATTCACAGGGCTTATCTTCTAGAATGCATATGTCTTGACATGGTTACCCTTTATGTTTGACATAACATTATGATAGGGTACACTAGTGGGATGTTCTGCAGGATGTCCAGAATATCTTGGGGCTATATTATGACAGATGGCAGAATTATTCTTGCCCTATAAATTTAAACTATTGTATGTCCCAAGTGAATTAAAACTATTTCTGATGTGGGTAGAAAAGAATGGATTCCTCAGATCAGTGACCACACACCTTGTGCCTAAGGCCAGGTTAATCTACTGTGGCAAAGACACCAAATGTGGAAGGCAACTGGGGCTAAGATTTGTTGAATTGGTAGCAGCCCAATGTCATTTCCCAGGATCTATCTGGGTTTTGCTGGTAAATCAAATGAAGATATATTGGATCCCTTTAAGTTCTTCAAATTTCTACCTTAGAACATGATACTGTTTTTTATTTATTACTTTGTCTGGAGCGGGAAGAAGTTTTGGTGGCTTTCACTTGGATTTTTTTTTTTTTTTTGGTACTAGGAGATTGAACCCAGGAGTGCTTAACCACTGAACCACATCCCTAGCCTTTCTTAATATATTATTTAGAGACGGTCTTGCTGAGTTCCTTAGTGCCTCACTTTTTCTGAGGCTGGCCTTGAACTAGTGATCCTCCTGCTTGAACCTCCCAAGCAGCTGGGATTACAGGTGTGCATCACCACACTCAGCTGGCTTTCTTTACTATAAAAGCTTTTACTGCACAGGCTGAAGTCCCAATGTAGGAGTTGTGCTATCATGTGTGTTTATCCAATAATAAGCCTCTAGGACTGAGAGGGTCCACAGGGCCTTCTATGAACAGAAATCAGGCCAGGAATCTGTGACATGGCCCCTACATGCTCCTGGCTCTGCTCTAACAAGCTGGTCTTGGTGCCCCTGCAGGTCCCCAGGAACAATATCAATTTAAAACCTGTGTTCAACCATCCTCAAAATGTTTGGGTATCAACGGCAGGGGATTTTTTTTATAGGGGTGACTAGACTTGTCCATGATTGATATCTTTTGATTGCAAAGATGAGCAGTATCTTTGTACATATATGATTGCATGAATGGTGTGACTCTACGTTGTGTACAACCAGAGAAATAAAAAGCTGTGCTCCATTTGTGTACAATGAATCAAAATGCATTCTGCGGTCGCGTATAACTAATTAGGACAAATTAAAAAAATTTTTAAAAGGGGCTGGGGTTGTGGCTCAGTGGTAGAGCACTTGCTTAGCACTTGTGAAACCCTGGGTTTGAACCTCAGCACCATATAATTATAGGTAAATAAAATAAAGGTATTGTGTCCAACTGTAACTAAAATATAAAATATTAAAAAAATTTAAAAAATTTTTGGGTATCACAAAAACAAAGGTTGAATGTATTCTCTGATACGCAGATGCTAACATACAACCAGATACGGGGAGGAAGAATAGAAGTTCAGTAGGTTAGACAAAGGGGAATGAAGGGAAGAGAGTAGGAATGGGAATAGGAAAGACAGTAGAATGAATCAGACATAACTTTCCTTTGTTCATATATGAATACACGACCAGTGTAACTGCACATCATGAACAACCACAAGAATGGGATCCTAATTAGAATAAGTTATACTTTACGTATGTATAATATGTCAAAATATACTTTACTGTTATGAATATCTAAACAGAACAAGTAAAAATTAATAAATTAATTAAAAAATAGGTTTTCTTTTTCTTGGCAGGTACACTTACTTAAGTAAATGACCACAGGTCCCCGTGGGGAAGGGCTGGTAAGTCATTACCATGCACACTTGCTGGGTGGTATAGGAGGTGCCCACCTTCTGAGAGATATGACTGCTTCTTCAATCAATAGATTTGGAATCATTAAACTGGAAATTTGGCAGGGGACTTTTTATTTCACCATGTGGGGGATTGGCAGGGGATTTTTTTATGGGGGTGACTAGACTTGTCCATGATTGATATCTTTTGATTGCAAAGATGAGCAGTATCTTTGTTGACTTTCAATCTGTTTTGACCCTAGGGATGCTGGGTTCTATTGACCATTTCCACAATCCTCGGTAAGTCAGGCTCCCTTAGCTGCCACTCTCTCCTTGCCACTCATGATAATTGAGCCCATCAGGTGAGTGAGAGTTAAATACTACTATGTGGCCTCTATTACTTCAGTGGTGATAGCACCACCATTGCTAACGGCAAGTCCAGCTCTTTGAACACACGTCCTGGCATAGAGAGGACTTTACTTCTTAGTGATATTGATGCTCTTCTTTCTAGCATATTCCTTATTGTTTTGGTATCTTCTGGGCCCTCAGGTGTTTTCCTAGCCTTGCTTAGCTTATCCACTCCTGCACACCTGCTTCCTCCACACCAATCCTGTCTCTTAGTGTGGGCCATCCTTTTTCTCATGATTTTAGGAGCCATTTGAAAAGTGTGTTTGCACATCTTCTGGAATCCCTTGCCATAGTTTTAAATGCTCTATCCTAGGAGACTGCTCCCATATCCACAAATTTTTTTTTTTCATCAAAATTTCTGCTTTACCCCACAGGTCCAGAACCCAGTCCCATGCATACTCTACCAGCTCCTGCTAGTATTTTCTATCTGGGTCCTGCATTTCCTTTGAGGTATAATCCTTTTCTCATTTGTAGATTCAACACATCTGACAAGATTATACTGTACCTAACCCTAGTTTTTGGTTTAGTGGCCAAGAAGCATGGTGAGAGCAGATCTTGAGAGAATGAGAGAACATGTCATGCAGGGCAGAAGCCTGTACATTACCTTTATTTATTTATGCCATGGATTGAACTCAGGGGTGCTTTATCACTAAGCTACATTCCCAGTCTTTTTTATTTTTTATTTTGAGATAGGATCTCACTAAGTTGCCTAGGACCTTGCTAAGTTGCTGAGGCTACCCTCAAACTTGTGATCTTCCTGTCTCCACCTCACAAGTCACTGAGATTATAGATGTGTGCCAACCACTCCTGGCCATCTTTTTAAGGTAAGAGGCAATCTTTAGCTTTCTGGGGTTTTTTGTTTGTTTGTTTTGTTTTTTTGGTACCAGGAATTAAACTCAGGAGGGATTTGACCACTGAGCCACATTCCCAACCCTTTTTCTGTTTTATTTTGAGACAAGGTCTTACTAGTTGCTTAAGGCCTCACTAAATCATTGAGGCATCTTTGAACTCATGATCCTCCTGCCTCAGCCTCCCAAGAAGCATGTAATACAGGCATGCACCATTGCACCTAGGACTCTATAATTCTTAACAAAGATGAATAGGCTTCTTTTGGGGGTGGGTATCTGGGATTGAACTCAGGGGCACTCAAGCACTGAGCCACATCCCCAGCCACATTTTGTATTTTATTTAGAGACAGGGTTTCACTGAGTTGTTTAGTGCTTCGCTAAATTGCGGAGGCTGGTTTGAACTCATGATCTTCCTACCTTAGCCTCCTGAGTGGCTGGGATTACAGGCACATGCCACAGTGCCCAGTGATAAATAGGCTTTGAAGCCCCAGAATATTTAGGAATGTCTGAGGATTCAAGATTTTCAGGTGAAACAGAGGTTCCTATTTCATGTGTCAGAGTCTCATTCTCTCCCAACGAGGGTTTCCTTTGGCATAGGGGACCTGCCTTGATTAGGAATACAACTTTTGAAGTTGACATACTGTATTAATTCATTTTCCATTACTATAACAAAATGCCTGAGCTTGCTACTCTACAAAGAAGTTTATTTAGCACACAGTGTTTGAACACCATGGCACTGGCATCTTGGCTAGAGCATGTGCAACAGGGAGAGATCAAATATCAAGCCCAAGAGATTCATGTGTCAAGCTTGCTTTTTTTTTTTTTAATAACCCTCCCTTTTATCAAAGCAAATGACTCACTCCATGAGATGTATCAATCTTTTCTAAAATCAACACCTGCCTCCCACCATGACCTAATTACCTTGCACTAATCCCTGCATCTCAATGGTTTCACCACCTCCCAACAATGCCACACCAAGGACCAAGCTTTTAACATGAGTCCATAGCAACTAATCTGACAAATAAGTCATGGACCTGGTTCTCAGGTTTTTTTTCTCTTCCATTATAACAGATTATACACATCACTTTATACACATCAAAGAGGCCTTTGGCTTTCACATTGAGTTTTATGTTGCAAATTAATCATGTTAAGCTTTTGAAGATCTTTTATTGAGACTCAGCCAAGCTTAGCCAATCCATTATCTTTCTAGTAACGAATTCCTCCGTATTTTTCAAATACCTAATGCACTACATCATCAAGTGCATTCTCTTCCAAAACAGGTGAAATTTTTAACAGTTTCATTAATGCTGTGTGCCAGAGGCTGCTTTACTTGCCACCTGTGATGGGGTCCTCACTGGCAAACAGTTGGTAATCCAGCTCAAAACTCCACATTAGCATCTCATTTAAAAAAAATCACTCCTGGAACCAGATGCCATAGATTAGATGTTCAAGAAGCAGACTCAGAAAAACTCCTGGTGGTGGGTGCAGTGGTGCACACTTGTAATCCCAGCTATTTGGGAAATGGAGGCAGGAGGATCACAAGTTCAAGGCCAGCTTGAGCAACTTAGTGAGACCCTGTCTCAAAATAAAAAATAAGAAGGAATGGGTGTGTGTGTGTGGGGGGGGGGTTAGTGCATTACCAGAGCACTCCTGGGTTCAATCTCTAGTACTATAAGAAAAATAAAGAAGAGAGAGGAAGTGAGATGAAAAGCTTTTGGGATCAACAAGTAGAAAAGAGAAAACTAAGTCTCCTTCGGATGGTCCTTTAGAGTTTTTCTAAGACAAGGAGGAAACCAGCATTTTATATTTCATATTTGTCAGTCAGGGGCGCAGGCCTCACCTTGAAGCAGGTGTGACTTACACAAGACATTTTTTTTTAAGTGAAGAGGATGACCCCAAAGACAACTGAGGTTACCTTCTGGCAGACTTCCCAGAAGCTGGTAGAATAAATCTTTCATTCACAAATTGGGGTCTGGATTCCACAAGACTATATTAAAATGCCATGCACAAATCTGACCCAGAAGACTGGTGCTTAGAACCATCCCTCCATCACGATTCCATTGTTTTGGACAAACATGGTGGCACATGCCTGTACTCCCAGCGGCTCAGGAGGCTAAGGAAGGAGGATCGCAAATTTAAAGCCAGCCTCAGCAACTTAGCCAGGCCCTAAGCAACTCAGTGAGACCTTGTTTGTAAATAATTTTTTTTTTTTTTTTGGTGCTGGGGATTGAATCCAGAGCCTTGTGCATGCAAGGCAAGCACTCTACCAACTGAGCTATAAATAAAATAGCTCAGCCCTGTAAATAAAATATTAAAATGGCTGGAGATGTGGCTCAGTGGTAAAGTGCCCCTGGGTTCAATCCCTGGTACCAAAAAAGAAAAAAAAGATTCCTTTGTTTCAGTGTCATCAGTGTCAGCCTCTTTCCTTTAGAGGAATGTCCTCATTCTGTCATTTTCTGATACTTAATTCCTCAAGGAAAATGTCTTCAGGGTCCCTCTACCTTCCTCATATTTAGTACTCACTGTGCCTCAGCTACCAGGTACGATGGACACAGTCACAGTCATTGTCCTACTAGCAAGAGCAGATTCAACCCTGTTGGGGTTGGGGTGCAGAATCAGGGACAGTTCCTTGGGAAAGTAGCTCCAGAGTAGTCTGTGAGGGAAAAGGAGTTATTCAGCAGGTGGCAAGGAGTGGTGAACATGCCTGTGATGCAGGCCTTAGAGACAGCCTTCCACCCAAGCCAGATGGCCCAGCAGGAGGCATGGCAGAGAGAGTCTAACGTCAGATCAGAGAATTCTGGATGCAGTAGCTCACCAGGTGGCTCCATAATGATGGAGTTTCTTCCAAAGCAGGGCATTGCAGAAGCATGGCTGGGAGTGCCAACTAGCCTAAGATGCTGTTTGTGGGGTGGCCCTGATTTGGCCTTTGAGACCATAACTCTGAGACCTCTAGAGTAGCCAAGGAGAGAAAGGTCCACCCCCTAAAGAATTTGCAAACCTAGAAGATGGGAAGAGGACGGGGAAGTCCAGAAGAGACCAAGGTGTGTGTGTGATAGAGAAGGATGTATACCAGGAATGGGGTCACCATAGAAGAGGGGAGCCTTCCATGAAAGCACCCTTGATTCTGGAGGGAGCAGGTCAGTGTGGGGGTGAGGTGGCATCTGGTGGCAGGAACCTTGAGCAAGTGGGGGACATGGGGAGATGATATGAGTGGAAGAGACCTGGATAGTTCAGGAAGGTCAAGGCTGGGATCTTTGAGCAGGCTGGATATTGAGCAGGATTCAGAGGACAGCAGTCTCAGGTCTGTAGATCACCTCAGGTTCTGATTCTGAGATTTTTCCCCAGGGCCTGGCTAGAGCGGGATGCACAGGAACTGTACTCAGGTTCAGGTGATAGCTCATGCCTGGGTTTTTCCAAGGGGGCAAGTCTGGCTAGTCTACCCATCCATTCTGGCAGCTTTGAGCTTTCCTTAGGTAGGGCTGCATCGATCTGTTTTGAGGGTTTTCCAACAGGCTACACTGTTTCCTATAGGGAAACCCCAGCCCTGGACAAATAGACCCCCACCCCTTGACTAAGCCCTCCAGAATCTGGGCCAGAGGCCAGGGTGGAGCAAGTCACTGAGTCAGGAGAGTGGTTTTCTAGCTTCCTTAGTTTGTGCCCTAGGAGATGACCCTGGGTAGGCAAGGCGAGCTGAAGCCCTTGGTTGCTGGAATGACTTATGTTATTTCTTTAAAGCTCACCATGATCATGTGAGAGATATCATGACCCCTCTTCCACAAATAATATAACTGAAGTTGTGAGCAGAGAAATGACTTGTCCAAGGTCACACAGCCAGAGACTGGCAGAGGTGAGACCTGAACTCTCAGATGCTCTTCCATTTCCCTTCCTCCTACTTGACATAAAGCAGGAAGGGATGCCAGGTCTTTATTTCACTTCCCGATGTCTCACCCTCCTCACAACCACAAGTGTGGTGCAGTCCAGTTTTCCAGTGGAGAGACTAAAACACAGAGGAGCACAGGGATCCAGGGCCAGAATGCACATGGATTTGACACCCACCCAAGGGCAGCCCCTTCCAGGTCTCTGAATGGCAGATTAGAAAGAGAGCAGCCCCATGTCTTGGCCACTTCAGAGAGGACCAGAGTAAGGTTCCTGGGGGCAGCCCCAGGTCCAGGGCCTGCAGAGGGGATCTCCTCTCCTTCATCTCCACAGGAAGCATGTGGTGCTGCTGGCCAGCCACAGAGGTTTGGGCATCCCCAGGGAGCACCCCTCCACCTTCTGGCTCTCTTTCCACACTTCTTATCTCCAGAGCCTGGCTTCCTGCTGCTTTTAAAAAGTCACATGGCCTACTGGTTGGCTTCCACCAGGCCAAGAGGCCCTTGCCCCAGAGCTGCTGGGGCTATGGCAGGCTCATGCCTTGCTCACCACCATGGAGAGGCTCCCCTCTCCACCCGCACCCAGATCACCTGATGATGGCCCAGCAGCTGGCAGTGTGGCTCTTTTTATGAGGGGTTCATTCATTCATTCATTCATTCTTCATTCAATACTTACTGAACACCTACGTACTGTGCACCAGGCACTGTCCTGAGCACTGGGTTGAGTGGAAAACAAGATGAATTCTTTACCCTGTTGGTGTTTATATTCTTGTGAGGGAGATGCACAGTAAAGCAATCAACAAATGAATTTCCAAGATAACATCAGCTAAAAACCACGGAGATATTAAAATGGGTGATGGCTTGGAGACTTTAAAGTGGTCAACAGGAGGCTTTCTGAGGAGGTGACCCTTGGCTGACACCTGACTGGCAAGGAAGAATTGGACTTGCATTTTCAAAGGACCACTTAGGCTAGTGTGCTGACCCAAAGTCAGCAGGAGTCAGTGAGGAGCAATTGTAATTTCCCTGCTAGTGATGGCCTGAACTGGAGCGTAGGGCACAGAGAGGGAGAAGTGGTCGGAAAAGGGATCAAAGGGGAAGAGAGGACAGAACCTGGAGCACAGGAGGAAGGTGGGCTCCGTGCTCAAGGTCTTGAAGGCTGTCAAATGCTCCTGGACAGTGCGAGAAATACCCATGAGGAAATGGGAACAGATGGCAAGGGAGCACTGGAGCCCTCGTCCTCGCTCTCAGAGAGTGTGGAATTGCACTTGAGATGCAGCAAGCACCCTTCTGCCTGGTGCTTTTGTGCTTTGAACTCTTACAATTTGGAGGGGCAAATGCATTAGCTCCTTGACTGTGTGCCACTCCACATCCTGGCCTGGCTGTGATCCAGGCTGGCACTCAGGGAGATGCCCACTGAAGCTATAGTATGTGGGTTATCAGGTGTCCAAACTGGCACCTCCCCATCTGGAGCAGCCTCTGAGTTCCAGCCATGGGAGGAGCAGAGAGGAGTGTTCCACAGAGGTTAGCAACACAGAGCTGTCAGCAGAAGCTCACTGCTCTCCACCTGCTCACACCCTCACTCACCACCAAAGAGAGCTCTCCTCTCCACCCAGCCTCCAAGCCCCAAGGGCAACAAGGCAGACAGGCTGGGGTGCCCAGGACATTTCAGCATAATTGGCAGTATCAGGGAACATGCAGAAGTCTGGTGTGAGTATTTAGTGTTGGGGCAGAAATGATCCACTTGCAAACCTCAGTGGCTTGGGAAGTGCACATGTGACCCATCCAGTCATATTCCCCTTGGGCCCAGAGCGATGGAGTTGGCCATTTACAGACTGAGACCTCTAAAATTATGAGTCCCAAGTAAACTTATCCTCCTTTAGGTCACAGTGGTCACAGTGGCTGGTTTGACACCCTGCAATGGGAACTTAAAGGTCAGATAATATGAGAATTGTGCCATTTGCAAGAACTGTGCATCTCTGGACTCTAAAGGAAGTCAAAGAAACTGTGTTGAATTAGGACAACACCAGGGTTTTCAATCTAGAGGACACCAAAACTCAAAGGCAAGTACTCAAATGTTCTGCTGCACAACTTTGTAGCTTTCTTGAGGAACTTAGGAACTTGGCCTGACTCTTCATCTATTTTATTGGCCAATGAAACCTGTATATTTGGGATTTAGTTGCTAATGGCCACACTGCCAGGTGCCCATGAACCAAATTTCCAGAATTTAAACAAAATAAGGATAAGATTCCTGTTCTCATATATGCCAGCTCTGCAGGAGGCCCTCAAGTAGAACTTTTGGACACAGAGATTTTGTTGTCTTGGAGCTATCAATGATGTTTGCCTGAAGCCTCACACTTTCAACCAGTCCACAGAGGGATAATAAAATCCTAAGTTGTTCATAATTTTCTGCTGGGAGTGAAGGTTCTCACTCACAGTTTATTTGGGACTCACAATTTTAGAGGTCTCCATCTGTAGATGGCCAACTCCATCGCGCTGGGCCCGAAGTGAGGCAGAACATCATGGTGGAGTGTGTGACAGAGGAAATCAGCTCAGGACTCACACCAGGAAGGAGAGAGAGAGAGAGAGAGAGAGAGAGAGCGCTCTGCTCAACAAGGACAAAATATGTACCTCAAAGTAGTGAGCAGGTAAGTAAAAGTGAGCCCTGCTCAGATCTGGCAGTCACCAACCTCAGGGGAAGAGAGAAGTTTGAGCACTTCTCAGTGAAGTTGTTATGATTTAGAAGTGAGGAGTTCCCCAAGAGCTCCTGTGTGTGACTATGCAAGAACATTCAGAGGTTATGAGGGCTGTGACCTCATCAATGATTTAATCCACTGGTATGAATTAACTGGGTGATAACTGTAGGCAGGTAGAGTGTGGCTGGAGTAAGTCACTGGGGCCATGCCTTTGGGGTACATATTTTCTCCTTGTTGAGCAGAGCTCTCTCTCTCTCTCTGCATCCTGGTGTGAGTCCTGAGCTGCTTTCCTCTGTCACACCCTCCACTGTGATGTTTTGCCTCACCTTGGGCCCAGAGTAATGGAGTTGGCCATCCATGGACTGAGACGGCTAAAATTTTGAATCCCAAATAAACTTATCCTCCTTTAAAATTGTTCTTATCTGGTCTTTTGGTCATTGTGGCAAAAAGGCAAACTAAAGCAGAGGTTGTCTATTTTCCTAAGGGTTGCTATCTTGAATGCCCATCTTGTATCACAGTTAGAGCAGGGTTAGGCTATCACTCAGATGAAGCAAAGTAACCACCGAAAACAGCTAGAACATCTCCAAGTTCTAAAAAGTCACCTACTTCGAGTGATCTAAGTTATTTTTAAACATTCACACACGAAAAGTAAATAGCATCTCATATCTAGAGACAGCACCCGTAGGCACCTCCCTTTCCCTACCCAGAGAGTCAAGTGTGCTCGTTCCATTTATGGAAATGCTTCTATTATACAGTCTATGATATTTTTTGTTTTGTTTGTTTTGTCCATTTGACAACTGGAAGTCCCAATGTCAGTGTCAAGATAGTCAGAGCCAAAAGAGCTCAGAGAAAGTTGTAGCTTAAAGTCTTATGGGGCTAATTATCGTTTTTAAAAAATTGGTTCTTCTTAGTTATAAATGTCAGCAGAATCCATTTTGATACAAGCTTTTTGATAATAAAAAAGTGTAACTTCTAGAAAAACTCCTTCCCTTTCCAACTCACAGGAGCACATCTTCTGGAACTATTGATGAGGATAGTGACAATGGTTAACATTCATCAAGTGCTTATTTAATGCCAGGCACGGGGCTGCTAAGCACGTGTACACATGCTAAACCACGAAGGTCACATAACAAGCTTCTCTGAGCCTTTGTTCTTTGCCTTTAAAATAGTACTTAACCTCAGGGAAGTCATTTGTCAATAATCCCATGGGCAATTGGTGTGGCCAAGGAGGGATGTGAGTTTGGGTGTCTGACACAGAGCCAGTCTTTGTTCTGCTGTACCGATGATGTCATACTCCTGTTCACTTGACACCCACAGTGTGATGACAAGGAAAGAGTGAGTGCACGGATGGGGGGCTGCCTGGGCCCCAAAGGCCCCTGATGCAGAAGCTCATTATCACACTCGTGTGTCAGCATCACCAAGAAAGTTTTTGAAGACTCTGAAGACCCTTCCAGCAACAGTGAAAGTTTTCTGACAGGTGACAAAACCACTGGGAGAGGCTTGTTATTTCTTCAGAAAGGCTATTAGTCAAATTGGCTCAGGGACCCCCCAGTTGCTCATGCTTCACCCTTCTCTGTGTGAGAGGTGGGTGGAAAGGGAAAGTGACATTTTCTGAGAGCAAGCTGTGCCCTAGTGCTGAGCACTTTCATTTCTGCTCTTCTTTAGTCCTCACCACAGCCTGTGAAGTGAAGAGCAGAATCCCTTTTGGCGTGCTCTAAAGTGAGCTCCTGAACTTCCCTTGAGCCAGCCCGTCCCTAGCTTCCTTGGCTCAGCTGATGTCAAGTGTCCTTCCAGCTGCTTAGAGCAAAACCCTTGGCTCAGCTCGCTCTTGTATTCCATGTTAAATCCATCAGCCACTCCTGATGGCTCACTTTTCAAAACATATCTGGAATTCAACATTTCTCCCCCCACCCCTCACTGCACACATAGTGCTGTAAGCCTCTTCTGCTTAGATGTGCTGCAGTGGTTGCTAGTCAATTTTCCTGATTCCATCTGCGCTATGTTCTATGGCCCACTGTCAACTCAGCAGCCAGAGTGATCCTGTTACAATCCAGCTCTGATCATGCCACTCTGTTCAGAACTCCCCAATGACTCTGTGTTTTACCTATGTAAAAGCTATAGTTCCCACAGTGGCCTACAACATCCCCTTCATCTTTCCACACTTGTATCAGGGCCTTTGCACTGTCTTTCCCTCTTCCTTCAAAGGGCAAATTCCTTCACCACCTTTGAATCTCTGCTAGAATGTTATTTTCTCAAAGACCTCTTTCCCGTCTACCCTATTTAGGATTGCAGCCTCTTCTACCACAACTCCAAAGCACACCAGGCTCCTGGCCCCCACTTTATCTTGTTCAATATTTTTCTATAGCACTTGCCACCTTCTAAGATGTTATTAGGTTTGTTGTTTATTTTTGTTTTGTATCTTCCATTTTATAATATGTACTTCTTTTTTTCATATTTAATTTTTATAATATGTACTTCCAAAAGCAAGACTACTTATTTTATCTCCTTCTGATCACTCCCAAGTGTTCATAATAGTACCTGGCACAAAGAAGATGCTCAAGTAACATGTGTTGAATGAATGAATGAATGAATTTGACAGGGGCAAAGTAGGAGCTAGAAAACTATCCAAGGCCCCACAACTAATAGGTAGCAGATTCAGGAACTGGAGTCAGATCTCTTGAACTCAATAGATCAGGTCATTTCTATCCAATGCCTTCCAGAAAGAATGAGGAAAATATCTAAAAGCAAGTTGACTTGTGGGACTTTTGCCTAAATAACAGTCAGGGGATCTTTTGGGGTTGGTGCCCATTAGGGTTGGTTCTACCTTCAGTTGCACCTGCATCCTCAGCTAGATTCAACAAACAATGGCCCGCCTGAGCTGTGGCTTTGAGTCACCAAGAAAGGCATTGTTTGTGGTCAGCACTGTTGATTGAGGTGGGGACTCGTGAGAAACTGAAAAGTATGCCTACCAAAGAAGGTTTCAGTAATGTCTGGGGCTTGCCCAGCTGTGTTGTATAAGCGTCACTTCCACACAAATGCAGATTCCTGCTTTCTCAGGGTCAGGGTGGAGATACCCACTGTTCTCTCGACTTTTCATCTGTGCTGTGTACATTGCACACCTGACCAGGCCCCCTCTGAACTGGCCATGGATGCAGTACCATTCCTGCTTCTCCATGGGTGGCAAGCCATCCTCTTCCTGAATGCCCTACCCTGAGAAAACTATGACCTGAGAGACAGTCCAGGGCTTTGAGGCCAAGTTGCTTCCTCCTCTGATCCACATCAGCACCATGCGTGTGGGGAGAGTGGGTGGGTGGCCTGCATCACTTCATAGGCACGAAGGTCTCTTGGACACCCCCAAACATTAGTCCAAACATTAGGCCAGTCGCTAGCCTCTAGAATCAAGGCAGTATCCAGGCCTCAGGAGAAAGAAGGACTGCTTTGCAGGAATGCTCCTTAAAGACAACTGATGGAGTCCATGAACTGGGGTAAGACCCTTCAGGAGTTTGGAAGAACAGACTAATTAGGTGACATTCCCATAGTCGGGTGGGCTCCACCTATTCTTCTCCCTCAGGGAAGCCCCCTGGGGAATCCTGGCCTGATCAACACACAGGCTCACAGCTCTATCTGTCTAATGGGCAAGTGGTTCTCAGCACATGTGGTTTCCTGAAAGTGCTTCACGAACTAAAACCCTTAATTCCTTTGTCTTAAGATTTCCTCTCTTAAAATGAAATGCCCTAGAAAGGTTACAGATGGGGCCCTCATAGTTATTGATATCTCAAAGGACATGGATCCTCTTTGGAGTCGATTTTCTGGGAGTCACATTACCCATGTCCCTTTATGAAGATCTTAAGGGATTTCTTGCCCCAGCTAAATTTTTTGGGAAGAACCAAGTGCTAAAGAAGTTGGAATAGGGCCGAGAGGCTCTGCGAACGAGGCAGGCATATAGAGGGCTCAACAACAGTGCTCGGGCCTCACTGTCTCCTGGCCTGTGACTGAGGAGACAAGGATCCCCACTGACCACTCCGTATTTCTGTCAGTCTCCTGCAGTACAGGAGCTGGGGGCCGGGGGCAGGGATCACTTTTGTGACTAATGACCTAATCATGGAAAATTACAACTTCCTGAGTTGGTCTATCAGAGGTGGCCACAAAACTCTTTATGATGTGGCCAGAAATTCCTCCTGCCACCACAGCGCTTGAAAATAGGTCAAAGACATCTTCTATGGAGCCTTCAAAGCAGGGCTTAGCTTACACCATGCACCTTCTGTGTCACTAAAGTGCAAACACAGAAGCTTTTTGAGAATGCTGCCATCTTCTGTGGTCTGAGCTCAGTCTTGGCTCTGGGTCAGTCATCAGTCCTGCCCTGCTTGATCCTCCTCAAGAGAATGATTGGTCATGGAGGCCACGAAGGCTGCTTTCTGTTTGTCCCTGGAAATGTCTGTTGACAGTCTCTCTGGGAAAGAAATTGTTTCCTCTTGTAAAGGTCTCTCCCAAGACGCTCAGGATGGGGCTGATCAAAATTCCTGATGGCACTTCCTTTGTCCTAGAAGCTTCATCTGATCTCAGCCAAGACCTATAGGCCTGGAAGCATCTCCCAGGCTACACTTTATTCAAAAGCAGGGCAAGGAGTAGACCTAGGAATTGGCAGGTACTTGAATTATGCCTTTCCAGAGGCTCTAGGTCTGTGGCTGGGGCTCAGAGTTGGCTGCTGCCTGAATCAGATATGAAGAGTTCTTTCCCTGAATGCTGGACATTCCATTGATAGGATGGTACTGGGTCAGCACAGCGGCTTGGCTCTGATGCCTCCAGGAGCTATGTAACCCTGGGCTATTTCTTTTTAACATCTTCCCTGAGACTTGGCTTCTCCTCTAATAAAGAGTATAGCATTCTCTGCTGTAGGGGTTGCTTTGGAATCCCCAGGAAATGAAACTGGCTTTGAGGACACCTGTGGAGGAGTGAGCAGTGAACCTCAGCTGTCTTAGCTTGTGCTCAGGCTTGGCAGAGACAGAAGTCATTTGATTCTGCGGTCTCCAACCAGGGGGTTTTCAGCGCTGGGGGGACAGGTCTGCCTATACTTCTTTTGTATCTGCTGCTTTCAGTAGGAGTCCCAACCTTTTGGACTGAAGCAGGAATAGTATCTTCCAGCTTGGCCATCCAGGATCTGAGGGCTCTCCCTCCTAAGAGGCTTAGGATAGGGTTGACATAAGTGCCTTCCATCCACAATGACACTTCTTTTGGCCCGATAGCCTCATATGATCTCTGGCCAAGGTCACAATCTGGGTAGGGATGGATGGCCTTGTCCTGACAGGACACTTGGGAGCCTCTGGGAAGTCTTCAGTCAGGGAGAAGAGGTCCTGTGTCTGCCTGGCCTAGAGCCAGGCCTCTGCTGACTCACAGAGTGCCCGAGTTCAAGGCCAAAAACCATGACTCAGGCAGCCTGGAATCCAGGGAAAACCAGCTCTAATTTTCACCCAAAGGCTCTGCCCAGCTGGGCATGAGCTCACCCAGCCAGACAGTGACAAGGACAATGGGAAACTGCCCATCCCTAATAATCAAGAATAGGGGGGCTGAGTTTTGAGCCTGAAACCACCCCTGAAATATTCTTTGAAAACCCCATATCAACGCATCTAAAATTAGCTTTGGGGATCTAAATCACTTCCTGTTACAGAAACCACAGGCCTGACACTTCAGTCATCACTCTGCCAATCGGGGATGGGGGCCTGGTGATGTAGGGGTGCTGCACACAGAAAACTGTGACAACCCAAAAGAGAGACGGCAGCCAGGAGCCCTTTTTCCCATTGCAGAAAGGACAGCTAAGCAGAGACCCACGAGTCTGCTGCTGCAGGCATCAGGACCAGCATGAGCATGTATGTGCATGCATAAGCACATACCCCTGCACGCACATTTGTACACACAGCTGGAGCTTTCTCTATTGCTACAGAGAGGCGACCGACCACATTGACAGTGTAAGTGTACCTCCGCTGTTCCCCATCTGAGCACAGGATCACGTGGCCTGCTTGAAGCACCTGCATCTCTCTCCATTCCCCTTGTAGCCCTGGTCATAGTATGCCTAACAGGTTAGCTCTGTGCTTAGCCCTTGACCCCCAAATCATTATTTCAGCCACCACTGCCAATTGTTTTTTGTGTGAGGAAAACAGATGGGGCTGGACTGGTGATGTGCAGCAAGTCATAGGCCATCCTGGCACATCAGGAGCTGAAGTTGAGAGAACCATGTGAACTCTGAACCAGCCAAAGAGATCTCTCTATTTGCCTCAGGCTGAGCCCTGACTCCCAGCTCCAGATCTGGACTGAAGGGGATGCCAGTAGCTGTGTGCAGATCAGCAAGAGCAGCCATAGCAGGAGAAGGAAAACACTGGTCATCTGTCACAAACCTGGTGAGTCCCAAAAAAAGTGCCATCCAAACCATGAGATAAACTGGGAGTATATCTGGAACTCAGGTAGCTTACTTCACTATAAGTTCCAGGAGAGCATGGATTTTTTTAAAAAAATAAGTTTGTTGCTACTTTCCCAGCACCCTCAAAAGACAGCACCCAGAATACAGAAGGTTCTCAGTAAATACCTGGTAGGTAATAAAATGGAAATGGAAGATTCTACTGATGAGCAGTCTAGCATTGATAAGCATGGAATGTTGATCAGTCCCAGAAGAGTGCTGTGTCAATGTCCTGTCTAAGTCACTGAATCTCAGGGTACTTGGGAATCTTCACAAACCAGCTCCCTACCTGGTCACAAGAGCCATGCATTCTTGAGTGGTGCTTCTGCCATAGGGCTGCTGGGACAGTAGGTGCTTGCATACCCCAGGAGGAATAATCCAACTGCTCTGTCATTGGATGGCCTTGGTGGCAGGAGTTTCTTCTCCCAGGTACAATGACTGACCTCAGTAAAGACATCTTCAGAGAGATAAATGATTGGCTTCAAACAGGGCTCTCTCTGTAATGT
The DNA here is from genome assembly GCF_001458135.2 of Marmota marmota marmota. Lineage (NCBI taxonomy): Eukaryota > Metazoa > Chordata > Mammalia > Rodentia > Sciuridae > Marmota > Marmota marmota. The sequence goes on from NW_025999869.1 coordinate 23,098,660, forward strand.
ATTTATTGTGTTCCTCTCATTGCTTCCTAGTAGACTTAAGCACCCCTGTAGCCTTTCTCATCTTCATTAGCCACTGCTAATATACTTAGGGAGCATCTTAGGCTTCCAGAAAGAGAAGTCCTGTTGAACAGTAACAAGGCCCCAGCACAGGTGCTAATGATTTGTCCTGATTCCTTGTCTGAGCACGCTGTGATAGAAATGATGGCCAACCCTCCACTTGAAGATGTGGAGGACCATGCAGAATTCAGAGCTCCTCCTAGGCTACTCAGGTATAAATGACAGGGTTCCTGGCTCCTCAAGCCCCAGCAGCAAATGGGGCCACCAGTATTGGCACGGGTCTTGTCTGGATGATCAGCTGGACCAACATGGCCAATGCTTCTCCTACAAAGTTAAACTGTCAGGTGAATGTTATATACTTTTACCCAGAACAGGCACAGTTTCAAAATTCTTTATGTAATCCAGGCCTTATCTGGGCACTGGGTTTACAATTGGGAAGAAGATAAAATTCTGTCCTTCAACTATTGCATGTTCCACTGAAGCAGACAGGTCATAATATCAGAGTAAGTACAAAATCAGAGAGCTAGTAGGAGAAGACAGAATGCTATGGGTGCATAGAGAAGAAGCATGGGGTCCAGTCTGGAGATTACGTGGAGGGTTTTTTTTTGGGGGGGGGGTGGTACTGGGGATTGAACCGAGGGCCTTGTGCATGCAAGGAGAGCACTTGCCTAGTAAATGGCAGTAAACTTGGCTAGTAATGGCAGAGCCAGACTATAAACTACCAACTGAGCTGTATCCCCAGCCTTAGGTACAGTTTTGGTGGAAACTTACTGTAAACTCAGTAGAGATAGAATAACACCAAATTGAATTAAGAGAACAACTGAGCAGGGTGTACCCTAGGAACTCAGAGAAATTTGATTATGGAAGATCTACCGATGTGGTTTTCAACAATAATGAATTAATTAAAAGGTTATGAATCTCAACAGAAATATCTGTTCATGAGAAAAACTCTCTGAATAAGATCAAGGATTACACCACAAACCTATCTAAATATATTTAATAATGAACACTAGAAGAAATTTCATCAAAATCAGGAACAAGACAACAATCCCTATTATCAGTGCTGCTATTCAAATCACTATTGAAGTCTCAGCCAGTGTGTTAAGAAAAATAGGCATAAGAATCAAAAGAAAACCAGATAAACTTGTTATTTTAAAATAAATTGTGAAGACAATAATTATTACTACAGCTCACTGTATGTTAAACGCTTTGTTTATCTTAACTTATTTAGTCCCCTTAGTCCTCATAACCACCTATGAAACAGGAATTAGAATCAAACCTTTTTTCTAATTAGTTATGCATGACAGTTTTGACACATCACACATAAATGGAGAATAACTTCTCATTCTTCTGATTGTACATGATATAGGATCACACTGTTCATGTAATCATCTATGTACATAGGGTAATATATGTCATTTTTACAGATTAGAAAACTATTAAACCTGTTGAGGTACTTGACTAGTAAATAGTAGAGCCAGACTTTAAACCCAGGCAATCTGACTTCAGAGTTTGTTCCTTTTTTTTTCTTTCTTTTTTTAAGTACTGAATCCAGGGGTGCTTTACCACTGATCCATAAACCCAGTCTTTTAATTTTTTATAATTTTGAAACAGGGTCTCACTAAGTTGCTTAGGGCCTTGCTATGTTGCTGAGGCTGGCCTTGAACTTAGGATTCTTCTGCCTCAGTCTTTCAAGTTGCTGGGATTACAGGTGTGCTCCACCATGCCCTGCTAGAGTCTGTGTCATTAATCATAGATTTCCTGTATGAAAATAAATAAACAGAAAACACAGCAGTCGAGTGATGTGGCCAGATGTAAGATAAACAAAATAAAAATAAATCTACCTATAAATTCTATCCCAAGTCTATCAAAATCAAAATCTCTATAGAATTTCTCATGGAGCCTGACAGATTGATTCTAAAATTCATACAAGAATGATTGGTAGAAGATTTTCCCTATATTATATCAAATATAAAGGAAGAGGAATTAAAACAGTGTGGTGCTGGTACAGAGATTAACAAATAAATCAACAAGCCAGAAGGAAGAATCCAGAAAGAGACCCACATATTTACAGGATTTATGGAGAGAAAGTCTGGGTCTGGGGATGGGTGAGAATGCTGACCTGGACTCTATTCAAGGTGGCTTTTATTTTGGTTTACTCCCAAGATGGTTAACAATGAAGAGCCCAAAGGTATTTGTGAATGAGGATGCATATGGGGGCTACATCTTCCCTTGCTTCTCTGTTTTTTTTTTTTTTTCTTTTTTTCCACAAAGGTATATCCCAAGTTCAAGGATTTGGGCAGCCTGCCTAGAAATGAGTGTTCATTGGGTCAGAAAATCTCAGATTTGGGCAGTCATTGCCTTTTACGATCCTGCCCAGGTCAGCACCAGAAACAGCTTACACCACCAAGTGAAGCAATAACGCTTCAGTAGGCCTCCTCACACAAGGACTAAGATGTGAATTCTGGGCCTGGACAATTCTCATTGCCAGTATTTGGGGCAATCTATCCTTACATGTTTGTAAAGCCTCAGAGTCTTCTGTTCATGTTTGCTCTAGGTCTTTCGATAAGCAGGCCTGGCCAGGGTCTACCACAAGGGGCACTTCTTATCAATGTGAAATAGTTGAACCTTTCTGTAAACGGTGGAGACAGCTGTTAGTTAAATTGGGTAAGAGTACTTTCAGTTTTAAGTATGAGAAAACTCAACTCAAATGGACCAAAATTATAAAGGAAATATAGTGGCTTACGTAAAAGAAATGTCCAGAAGCAGTGGAGACTTCACAACAAAATCAACCCTGCAGATCAGTGATGGCGACCTGGATTCTTTTCCTTCCTCTTCACTGCCTTCCGCTATGCGGTCATCCTAAGATTAGCTTCCTCTGTAGGAGTAAGATGATTGTCAGTGGCAACTGAGCAACTGACTTTGTAGTGAAAAGAAAACTACTTTCTCAGAAAGTCCCAGGAAACATTGTTTCCTGCATCACCAGCCTCAAAAGGGTCATTCACCCTTCAGCACCTGCACTGCTTGAAGACAGAAGGATGAGACACATTGGTGGGCTTAGGCCAGTTAGGATCCACTATAAGAGTTGAGGGTGGGCTCCATCCCACACAGACCTCACAACTGGGAGATTCAAAGAAGGAGTGCAAGAATAGGTATCAGGGAGATATCAACAGTTTCCAGAGTTGTACTTCAGAGGAAAAAAAGAAGCTAGATCCATCCTTATACTATTTGCAAAAATAAATTTAGATATGTTAAAGCCCTAAATATAAAGAATAAACATACTTTAAAAGTATAAAAGATGTGTTCATAAACTCCAGGGAGAGGAAGCATTTTAAAATAAGACACCACACACACACACACACACACACACACACATGCACACACACATATACACATACACATCAAAGCCATCTGAAACATGATAATTTGATTCCATCAAAATGAAACACTTTGATATAATAAAAAAGATACTATAAAGTAAATGAAAAGTGAGAAACTGTGGGAAAACATCTGTCACACTTTTAATAGTTAAAGAATTAATATCCAGAGTAATATGAAATATTAAAAAGACAACAAAACCTTAACATCTCCCCCTTCCCACCCCCATTGTACTGGGGATTGAACCCACTCAGCTACATTCCAACCCCAGGCCTTTAAATTTTTTTTTTTAATGTTGAGACAGAGTTTCACTAAGTTACTGAGGCTGGCCTCCAACTTCTGATCTTCTGCCTCAGCCTCCCAAGTTGCTAGAATTACAGGTATGTGCCACTGCATCTGGCTTTAAATCTTAACATCTTAATTTTCAAAAGGATATGAACAGAGAACTAACAGATAAAGAAACAAAAATGCCCAATAAGTGTATAAAAAGATATTTGGCATCACTAAAAAACTAGGGAAATACAACAATAAGAAATGCTATGTGAAATATTTGATAATATCAAGACAATGGTCACAACAAGATATTAGTGGGATGTCATGTTAATGGTTGTTTGTAGGTTCAACTCCTCTTTTGGAGATCAAGTTGGCCAGCTGTACTGTGTGTGTGTGTGTATCTATCTATCTATCTATCTATCTATCTATCTTATGAGTTCTTGTGTCTACCCAAGAAAGATAGTTGCATATAATAAGGCATATGCAAGAATGTTAATTGCAACTTGTTTAAAATAGTGAGAATTGGGAAAATATAAATGTCCATCAGTGAGGGAATGAATAAATAAACCAAAGCATGTTTGTGCTAGAGAACACTGAGCAGCAACTTTTAAAAATGCACATGATCTCTTTGAACCAATATGAAGAGATCTGTAAGAAATGTCGCTGGCTAATACAGTGATATGTAGAGAACGTTACTAGAAAGAAAGAAAGAAAGAAAGAAAGAAAGAAAGAAAGAAAGAAAGAAAGAAAGAAAGAAAGGCTTGAAACAATAAAACAATCTGGCTCATTTTCTATAGTTACAGAGGGACAGCTACTAAATGTATAGAAAAAGATCTGGAAGGATACTTACTAAACTGAGAAATGTGGTTACCTGTAGGAACTGGGGAAGGGGATTGGGATCAGGTATGGCAGCAAAGGGCACTTCATTTAACTTTACAATTTTACAATCTTAAGGTTAATAATTTTCTTCACAAGAATAGAATCATTTGAGTAATTAAAAAATAAGACTAATTCTTATAAAAACCATTAGGAGTCAGCCAAGGAAAAGCCAAAGGAGTCTGCACCCTCTGCAGGGGACTGGCCTGATCCAAATGCCTCCGCTCTCCTGCCATATCTTTGCCATGCACATGGGCCTTCCTGGCTCCTGAAGGTGGGGAATGGGTCAGCTCTTTCCCACAGCAAGCTGAATGGCCACAAATAATGAACAGGATGCAGACACAGGTGCTGGATAGTGGGAGGCAGAGGGGAGCATTGATGATCAGCCTTCCTCTGTTCAAAGAAGTTCAGAGACAGAAAGGAGGTTATGTCTGCCTCTCCCCATGTCCCTTCCTCTCCTCTCAACAGCACCGCACTGCCAAGGCTCTTTGCCCAGACTTTGAGAGACTATCCTTGGGACTATTTAGGAGCAGTGGATAAAAACAAGGGCAGGGTTAGGAACAGAAGAATGATCTGGGACAGCATTAGGGCCAGAAGGAGTGACTAGAAATACAAACAGAATAGGAGCTGGTTGAGAACCAGACGTCTGCACAGGAGCAGAGGTTCTGTTCACATCCATGGGCAGTAGTGGCAGGTGAAATGACTGCCTCTCTTTCTCCAATGGGGAGTGAAATGCTTTTACCCACAGGGGCAGTAAACCAAATTCCCACTTCAGTTAGCCAAATAAGAGCAGAGCCTGACTACTAACCCAGGGCAAAAAAGTCATTTTCTCTGCTGGAGAGGTACCAAAGGAGCTCAAGGTGAGGGCCGAGTCCTCCCAAGGCATGGTCCCAAGGCCTGACCAAGATGGCTAGAGGTGCTGCCACAGCTGCAGGAAATGGAATCTTGGGGGTGGTGTGGTTAAGAAAAAAACCCTCTGGTTTTGATAGATCCATTTGTCAGTTTACCAAGAAAGTTCAGACCCTTACCTCTCTCCACCCACTCCACAATGACTTCAGAGAAGAGGACTAGGAACTAAAGTGCTCCATCCCAGAAAAAGAAGGACTTTCTTTGAGGTTAAGGTGTGAAATGACAAATACCGTAGCACTCAAGAAAGCCTTTCCAGTGCTGAGGCTTCCTGCTTCCACCTCCAGAGCCTCAGTAGAAACTGGGGAGAAGGTGAAGACTTAGTTGAGCTCTTCAAAGGAACAGAGAAGAAAAGCTTTCACTGCATCTTTTTTTTTAAAATATCTTTTAGTTGTAGATGAACACAATATCTTCATTTATTTATTTTTATGTGGTGCTGAGGATTGAACATGTGGGAGGCAAGCGCTTTCCACTGAGCCACAACTCCAGCCCCTTACTGCGTCTTGTTAAACCAGAGTGATCTACCATTAAATAAGAGAGGCTCATAAGTGGGTTTGTTTTCTTATTTACGACAGAACTCTGGGGAACAATTTAAAAGTGGAGGACTTTAATATGTGATAATGTGAGGTATTTAACTTTGTGATGGGTAGAACAATTTATAGAGCAATTAGGAAGATGCTTTTTTTTTTCTCCTTATAAGTTTACAATATCCAGTTTGAAGAATTAATAGGTGACTCTGTGTGTGTCTGTAATCTAATGATTACCAAACGGACAACTAGAATAATGAAGAAGTATACCAACTTTACATAGTGGCCTCAGAGAACTTGAGTGGAATGTGCCTTGGGGCACCTACTTTTACTTGGACAACCTGCTGGAATTTGGTGACTACCTAGAATGTGTTCTAGATCAGCATCCATCAACAGAACTTTCTGTAATGATGGAAATGTTGTTTCTTTGTCCAATACAAGAAGCATTAGCCCCATATGGTTAAAAAACACTTGAAATATGGTTAGGATATCAGAAGGTTTTTTTAATTTAGTAATTTTTAAAAATTTAATTAATTAAATTAGTTTTATTTTAAGTTATACTTAATAGCCACATAGGACTGTATTAGACAACACATGTCTAGATTGAACCTCTTCTGTTCATTTGCCAAAGGGTTGGAGGAGATGCAGAGTTGAAGTTGGTTGCAGACAGCCATGAGAAACAAAGCCCTCGTGACAGATGACAGTAGGCACAAGCACTATGGCAACATACAACCTTTGGCACCTCAAATCTTCTCAAGCATTTGCTGTACACACAAAAATCTTGTATAAGAGATGTTTTCAGAAAAGCCCAAGAAAAATGGGTGATAAGGAGCAGGCATAGGAAACTCGGAACAGTGTAATCCTGCTGGTATTTAGGCAGAATGTTCATCTTCATTCCTTGGCAAGTGGCCAAAGGAAGCACTAGGTGGGGACACAGTACATAGCCCTGGGATCTGACTTTCCTGTCAGGAAGGTTGTGATGGGTTGAGGGAGGCCTTGACTTTCTAACCATTAGACCATGCAAATAGCTCCTGGGCTCTGTAGGCAAAGTGTTTCTCCAGATGATGGAAAAAATTTCAGGAACTTAGATAATTAGTGAGTTTGATACTCCTTCCTCTCCCATCCATCCCCAAGGCATGAGGTGACAGTATAATATTCCTTCCATTTGTTTAATTTTCTTAAGGCCAATTTCCATAAACCATGCAGCAAGAATTTTGTCCTCCACATCCATCTGGTAGGCTCCCAGAGTCCAGGACACACGATCCCCCTTTAGGAAACTCTGATGTCTCTCTTATCTAGCGTACTAGCCAAAGCTCTGATTATAGTAGCTATAGCAAGCCAACTGTCTGATGCTGACCTTGTCATTGCTTTGGGGATGGTGGAAATCAAAAGCCACTCCATGGACTATACCAGGAGGCTGATCCATATTTATGGAAGGGAAGAAATACAAAAAGTAGGGGTTAAGGGGAAAAGACAAGAAGAGACATCTCATTCCAGTGGAAATGTACAGTGGTGTTTCCTGGTACAAATACCTTCCTGCAGCCACAAGGTGAAGGCCAAGATTCAAGCTTAGCAACCAAGACCCATGCTCACTGGGCCAGGGTTCACCTACTCCATGCTCTGCATGCCCTTCCTGTCCCAGACAAACTGATATTTTTACTTTTTTCCACAAGCATCATGCCGATTATCATGCATCATCTTTATCAGTTACTCCTACGACCTATTCCACCCTGACCACATCTTTCCTTTAACCAACCACTTCTTTAAAACCCAGCTAATCCGGAAGTCCTCCCAACTGTCCAGTTCAGAGGGAGTTCTCTCTTTTCGTATCACACCTAAAATTTTGGGGAAATGTCTCCCTTTGGTGCTTAATTCTTCAAATGACTAATCCCCTACTAGATGCAGCCCCCCCACAGGAATGTGAATGTCTAATGTCTCTGAATTTCCCCAAGTATCCAGGACTAAGCCAGGCACACAGCAGTGTCCTTTGGTTCATCCCACCAAATGTTTACCAAGAGTCAACTCTTCTTTATCAGGAGTCACATTAAGTGTGCCTGCCAAGGGTCATACAGATAACTGAGGGGCAGCTGTAGTTTATTAGAATATTTATTCCATCTTCAGACATAGCCAAACCCATCTTCTGTTCCTCTGACTCTCCAAGACTGGAAAACCTCCCTTTGATGAAAGAGACCATTCCCTGGATCAGACCCAACCCTTCCCTTCACCACAAATTCACTCCAGCTCAACTCCTAGTTCTGGGCAAACCCAGGCCTCAACTCTGGAATAGAAGCAAATAGAAAACTCAGCAGTCCAAAAGGACAAGGAATAAGTTTTCCAATACACTTTGAAAGGATGTTGCATCATAAAGAATGATACAATCAGGGGGGAAAAAGTTTGGAAGAAAGAAATTCTTTTTTTTTATTGGTTGCTCAAAACATTACAATGATTTTGACATATCATATTTCATACATTTGATTCAAGTGGGGTATGAATTCTTATTTTTACCATGTGTACAGATTGCAGGATCACATTGAAAAATTGTAGTTTTAAAATCTCAGTAGAAGCAGTGAACAGCAAACTGCATACATAACAAAACAAAATCTGTGAATTAGCAACTGAGAGAAATTCTCTGACAGATTGAAGGAAAATAATATAAAGAAAAAAAAATTGTCAGGCACAGTGGCGCATGGCCATAATCCCAGCAGCTCAGGAGGCTGAGGCAGGAGGATCACAAGTTCAAAGTCAGCCTCAGCAACGGCGAGGTCCTAAGCAACTCAGTGAGAGACTGTCTCTAAATAAAATTCAACATAGGTCTGGGGATGTGGCTCAGTGCTTGTGTGCCCCTGAGTTCAATCTCCCCCCTCAAAAAAATGATGAGACCTAGGAGAAAATTCCAGACAAGATGAGTCTAAAATACATTTTAGAAGGGGAGAACTGATTCGATGACTTAATGACTGAAGAAAACTTCCCTGAGATATAAAGGGTTACAGAGGCTAGGGATGCAGAGTCAACAACTCACACAAGGTGCTCACTCTCACTGAGTGAACAAATAATCAAGAATATTTCAGATATGAGTAAAAGTTTTAAAGAAAAAAAATCACATGCTAGAGTGACATGGGGACAGAATGTTCTACTGTAGATTGGGTAGTAAGGGAAGAATTCTACGATAGGTACACTTTTCCTGAATGAAAAGATGGCTTTAGTCCTGAGAAGAAGCCTGCGAGGGAGGGGACTAGTTAGTGCAAAGGCCCTGAGGTAAATGGTGTGTTTAAAGAAGGGAGGTCAGTGTGACTAAGAGTGAGCAAAGGGGCAGTGGTCGGAGATGAGGCTGGAGAGGTAGGCTGGAAAGATTATATCACATAGGCCTGATGTGAAGCACAAGGGAAGGCACAGGGGAACTTTCAGCTAGACAATGCTCACTTTGTCTAGTGAGTGGAGAGTGATTGTAATAAGGTAAAAGTGGAAGCAGGAGACCAGTTAGAGACTATTTCAGCAGAGTCTAGACAAGGGATGACAGTAAGCTTGGACTTGTGTCTTTGCAGTAGATTCAGACACCAAAAACAGATGCATTAAAAGGACAGAGATAGGGCTGAGGTTGTAGGACAGTGGGAGAGACTTGCCTAGCACGTGTGAAACGCTGGGTTCCATCCTCAGCACCACATAAAAGTGAATAAAGGCATTTTGTCCATCTACAACCAAATATATATATATATATATATATATATATATATATATAGAGAGAGAGAGAGAGAGAGAGAGAGAGAGAGACAAAGATAGATGAAACAAGAAAAAATCACAAGTAGTAACAGAAAAAAATGACTAAATTAAGTCAGAGGGCGATTTTGTTTTATGATAACCCAAAATGAAGACAAACATTCATAAGTATTTCTGGGCTGAATAATAGTCTTCAGAATAACTAAAACAAGAAGAAAAAAAAGGACAAAGAGAGAGGGAAGGAAGGAAAAGAACTGAGTAAAAAAGTTGATAAGAAAATCATAATCACGGGCTGGGGTTGTGGCTCAGCGGTAGAGCGCTCACCTAGCACACGAGAGGTTCAATCCTCAGCACCACGTAAAAATAAATATATTAAATAAAGGAATTGTGTCCAATTAAAAAATAAATATTTAAAAACAAATCATAATCACAATGAACACTTTTAACATACTTCTTTCAATCTCTAATTGATCAGAAAGAAAAACAAATAAGGATATACAGAATTTAACTTATTATTTATTAATAAGCTTTGCCTTATTAACGTTGTTAAACACACTATCCCATAAATATTAAATATATATTCTGCTTAAAAAGTCATAAAGGCAACCTCAACAAATTGCCAAAGTAGAAAATTTTATTGCCCGCATTCTTTGTCCATAATGCCATAACAATAGAAGTAACAAAAGGTCAAATAAAAAATTCAACGACCTTGAGAAAATTTTTTTAAAAATTACTATCTAAATAACTTTGTGTCCTGGAGGAAATAACAACTTCCAATAAATAAAAGCAAACACCCATAACATTTACATATTAAAACCATTTGGGATGGATTATGAAAATTTTTTCTAAAATACAAAGAAGAATTCCAGGATGTAGACAGTTGGGAAGCCTCATGGCTCACACCCTAACATCAACAACAACAATAGCCGGGTAAATTGCAAAATCCTAACTCTTCCTGAATCGTCAGAGGTCCAAGGGCAATCAAGAAGTGTAACATCCAAGGAAAGATAGGTGCTACCCATGAGAGATGGGACAGAAACACTGGTATATCTGTGGCAGAACATAATGGAAGAAACATTGGCTACAGGGGCAGATAAAGATTTATCTCCATAAGCCATTTAAACATACCGCTAAAGGCAAAGGATGAGCTAATGTGAGAGTATGGAATGCCTGGTAGTTATAGACACAAGGGAAATTCACACCTGTCTTACGCTCTCTACCACAGACCTTCACTGAGTGCTCATGAGAAAGACTGGCTCTCTGTCCCTGCAGATTTGTCAGTGATCCTGATGCTCCTCTTCATCATGCACAAAATCTTCCTAATATCTTTGGTGTGTGTGGCAGGCCAGAGAGAGTCTTCTCCCCCCATACACAAAGGTGAAACACTTTTCATTGCCTGGTGCCAGGTAATCTCCTAATCCTTCAGCCTGTTTGCAGCCTGTGTAAGACTTAGGCTGGACCAGGATCACAGAGAGCCCTCACTGGTCCCCACCACTGGGCTGGCAAGTGTGAGTCACAAGCAACAGAAGATCATTGCTTGTGGAAGGGGAAGAGTGCATTAGGAACATTCCTCTGAAGTACAGGTCCACAGGGAAATCTAAAAGCAGCAGATGGGGCAGGAACATTGGAAAACAAAACAATTCTGGAAACTGAGTGCCTACCCTAAGCACAATGTTTGGAAGCTGGAGGTACCATGAAGGCAAACCGTAACAATAAAAAGAGTTCCCCAGCCATGTTCACATCTTAACTAAACTGACCACATTGCCCACATTGAGGCCTTAGAGGAACTAGGTACATTTCCAGGAAAAAAAATACCATAAAAATTTTATAAATATTTATAGAATGTTTAAAATACTATAAATATTTTTACTATTTAAACTATAAATGGTAAACCTCATTATCTTACATTATAATATCAGCATATAATAAAAATTATGAGAGAAACAATAAAATAATACAGTGTTTAGATATAAAAGACTTATTTCAGGTGTGACCCACATAGTAGAACTATCCAACTGGTAACTTACCACAGCTATAATTAATAAGGTAAATTCTTGAGTAAAAAATGGATGATATATATATATATAAATGGGGAATTTCAGCAGAAATATGGAAATCATAAGAAAGATTCAAATGGAGATATTGGAGATAAAAAATAAAGTAGATGAGCTAAAGAGTGTCTTTGACAGGCTTACCATAGATCACACAGCTATATGATCTGAATCTATCTCCCAAAATATATATGTTGGAAGCTAAGGCCCAGTTTGATAGTATTAAGTCATGAGGGTGGAATTCTCATGAATGTTAGTGACCTTGTAAAGGTATTAGAGAGAATGAAGGAGTTTCCCCCCACCCTCTTCTATCTCTTCTGCCATGTGAAGACTCAGTGTTCAAGATGCCATCTAGGAAGCAGAGACAGAGCCCTTAGCACCTTAGTCATGGACTTCCAGCCTCCAGACTGTGAGAAATAAATTTCTATTACTTATAAATACAGTCTCAGGTATTTTGTTACAGCAACACAAAGAAAGTATGACAGTAGCCATGGAGACATTTGGCAAAAATTTTTAGAAAATAATGAAAGGCATAGAATACAGAAGAGATCATGAACAGGATAAATATTCTCCCTACATGAAATCATGCTTAGATACATCATATGCAAAACCAAAGACAAAGAGAAAATCTTAATGGCAGAAATAGCAATGTCATACACTGAGAAAAAAGATAATTACATCAGATAAGCTATGGGCTCCACATCTGTGGATTAAATCAACCAGAGATTGAAAATATTTGAGAAATAAAAGTTACCAGAAAGTTTCAAAAAGCAAAACTTGAATTCGCCACGTATCAAGCACTATGCTGAATCAACATGGAGGAAGTGACATGTAGGCACACCCTCTGTAGCCTCCCAACATTTCAGTCTCTCCAGCATTTGCTGTTGGAGCATCTTTGCCTCACATTTTCATTCACTTGCAAAATGTGAACTTAGATCTACAAATAGTTGCATCTGTACTGAACACATACAGAGTTTTTCTTTGTCATTGTTCCCTAAACAATACAAGACACTATTCATATTATGAATCATAAGTAATTTAGAGATGATTTAAAGTATATGGGATGATGTACATAGGTTAAATGCAAATACTATGCCATTTTATAGAAGAGACTGAGCATCCTCAGATTATGGTACCTGAAGTATTCCTACAACAAACCCTCTGTGAATACTGAGGGACAAGAATATTTAACCGAGAAGACAAGGGAGAAAGAAGGAGGAGGAAGGAGGAGGAGGAGGAGGAGGAGGAGGAGGAGGAGGAGGAGGAATCAACCCAGAATTCTTTTTAAATTTTTTTAATGCTGGAGATTGGAACCTGGGTTCAGCTCAGAATTATGTACCTAGGAAAACCATCTTTAAAACTAAAGAGGAAAAAAAAGTTTATATTTTAGAGCAGTTTTAGTTCACAATAAAAATGAGTAGAAAGGGCTGGGGTTGTGGCTCAGAGGTAGAGCGCTCGCCTAGCATGTGTGAGGCACTGGGTTTGATCTTCAGCACCACATGAAGTAAAATAAAGACATTGTGTCCACCTATAACTAAAAAATAGATTTAAAAAAAATGAGTAGAAAATGCAAAGTTCCCATACTACCCTTGTCTCTGCACATACACAAACCCTCCCACTATTAAATTCTCTCACCACAGTGAGGGGATTGACTCAGACATTATAAGTATGTTGACTCATAATTATCAAAGTCTATAGTTTACATTGGGGTTCACTCTTGGCATTGGGCATTGTATGGGCATTGACAAACATGATGGCAAGTACCCACCTTCATAGTATCATATAGGATAGTTTCATTTCAATAAGAATCTCTGTGTTCTGCCCATTTATCCTTCCTTTCCTGTTAATGCTTGGTAATTATTGATCGTTAAAATTCTCTCTATAGTTTTACCTTTTCCAGAATGTCATGCAATTAAGGTCATACATTATGGAGCCTTTTCTGATTGATTTCTTTCACTTTACCATATGCTTTTAAGGTCCCTCCACATCTTTTTGTGGCTTGTTAGTTCATTTCTTTGTATTGCTGAATAGTATTTGATCATATGAAAGTAGCACAGTTTGTTTATTCATTCACCCATTAGAGAATGTCTTAGTTGCAAGCAGGTTTTAGAAATGATCATTTTTGTTAGTTTGTTTTATGTACTGGGGATTAAACCTAGGGCTGCTCTAACACTGAGCTACATGCTTAGCTCTTTTCTATCTTTTACTTTCAGGGTCTCACTGAGTTTCCCAGGCTGGCCTCAAAAACTTGCAATCCTCTGCCTTGGCCTCCTGAGTAGCTGTCATTATAGGTGTTAGGTTTTGAAAATCATGAATAAAACTGACATAAACACAGCATGCAGGGTTTCGTGTGGACATAAAGCTTTCAACTCATTTGTGTAGATACCAAAGATTATGATTACAGTGAAAGTATGTGAGAAGCAAACAAACTGCCTTCAAAAGTGACCCTAACATGATTACTAGCAAAGTTCAGTTAATAGCTACCATATTTGTTTTTTTTTTTATTTCTTGATCTTATTCTTTTTTTCTATTTTGTCTTCCCCTCTCTATATGCTTTCTGTGATTTTACTCAAGAACTTAATCTTTCCATTTTTTCTCCTTTCTGAGCATAGCAGTTACGCTTACTTTTTAAAACTTTCTTACGTGGTTGTCCTAGAATTTCACGTATATAGTCACAACTAATTTAAGTCCATTTCCAAGCAATACTATACAACTTCATGTTTAATACAAGTACCTTATAATAACAAAAAATTTCTAATTCCTGCTTCCTCTTGGGTAATTGCTGTCATTCAATTCACCCATACATGAGCACGCACACTCACACTCACAGAGAGACACATACATACGCCCCTGAATACATTGTTGCTGTTATTATTTTGAACAAACTGTTATCTTTTAACATTAATTAAGAATTATTAAGAATTTTCAAAGTAGGGGCTGGGGATGTGGCTCAAGAGGTAGCGCGCTCGCCTGGCATGCGTGCGGCCCGGGTTCTATCCTCAGCACCACATACAAACAAAGATGTTGTGTCCGCCAAAAACTAATAAATAAATAAATAAATAAATAAATAAGAATTTTCAAAGTGTTTTTCTACACTTTCTCCTTCTCCAAAACTATTCCTTTATGTAGATCCAAATTTTTCTCCTCTCTAAAGAACATCTTTTAACATTTCTTGCAAGGCAGGTCCAGTGGCATCACATTTCGTCAATTTTTGCTTGAGAAAACCTTTATTGCTTTTCATTTTCAAAGGATAATTTCATAGGGTATAGAATTCTAGACAGTGGGGCTTTTTAAATTTTGTTGTTTTGTTTTCTTTCAACAGTTTAAATTTTTCACTCCACTCTTGCTTGCATGGTTTCTGAAGAGATGGTGGATACAATTTTTGATCTTTGCTCCTTTATGAGGAGGAAATAAACCCCTGACTGGTTTATTTCATGATTTTATTCTTTATCTTTGATTTTTTTGTAGTTTGAATATGAAGTTTAATTCTGTTATTGATATTTCAAATGTTGTTTCAGTTCCTTCAGTGTTAGTCTTTCTTGCATTCTCATTATGTATAGGTTAGACTTTTTTGTAGTTGTCCCACATTTCTTTTCTTTTAGGAATTTTTTGTTGACATATCTTCAAGCTGTTTCTTTTCTTATCTGACTCAGTATAATGATGAGGTCATCAAAGGCATTCTTCATTTCTATTTAAATATTTTTATTTCCAGGCTGAGTACAGAAGCACACACCTGTTAATTCCAGCAGCTCAGGAGGCTGAGGCAGGAAGATCTCAGGTTCAAAGCCTGCTTCAGCAACTTAGCAAGGCCCTAAGAAACTCAGCAAGACTCTGTCTCTAAAGAAAATATTACAAAAACAGGCTGGGGATGTAAAGTGCCTCTGGGTTCAATCCTCAGTATCAAAAAACAAACAAGTATTTTTATTTCCAGCATTGCCTTTTGATTTTCCATCTGTCTGCTTACATTATCCATTTGTTTTTGCATGTTGTCTACTTTCTCTGTTAGGTGTCTTAACATATTAATCATAGTTGGTTTTTTTTGTTCATTTAAAAAATTTTATTTATTTTATTGGGTCTTTTTAGTTGTACATGACAGTAGAGTCCATTTTGATATAATTATACAAGCATAGAATATATCTTATTCTAATTAGGACCCCAGTCCTGTGGATGTACATGATGTTGTGATTCACTGTGGTGTATTCATATATGTACATAGAAAATTTATGCCAGATTCATTCTACTGTCTTTCTTTTTCCTATCCCCCTCCCTTCCCTTCATTCTCCTTTGTCTGATCCACTGAACATCTATTCTTCCCCTCCCCCCTTATTGTGGGTTAGCTTCCATATAGCAAACATACAACTTTTGGTTTTTTGAGGACTGGCTTATTTCACTTAGCACAATAGTCTCCAGATCCATTCATTTACCAGCAAATGTCATAAAGTCATTATTTATGGCGGAGTAATACTCCATTGTGTATATATATCACAACTTATTTCTCTATTCATCTGTTGAAATGTACCCATATGGGCTACATAGCTTAGGTATTGTGAATTGTGCTGCTGTAAACATTGATGTGGCTGTGCCACTGTGGTGTGCTTATTTTAAGTCCTTTGGATATGTACCAAGGAGTAGGCTAACTGGGTCAAATGGTGGTTCCATTTCTAGTTTTTCAAGGAAGCTCCACACTGCTTTCCATAGTGATTGTGCCAATTTGCAGTCCCACCAACAATGTATCCTTTTCCCCACATCTTTGCCAACATTTATTGTTACTTCTGACTGGAGTGAGATGAAATCTCAGTGTAGTTTTAATTTGCATTTCTCTAATTGCTAGAGAGAATGAACATTTTTTCATATATTTGTTGATTGTATTTCTTCTATTGGGAAGTATTTGTTCACTCTTTTGCTCTTTATTGATTGGGTTATTGGTTTTCTTGGTGTTAATATTTTTAATTTTTTCTTTTAGATATACATGACAGTAGAGTGTATTCTCTCATATTATATATACATTGTATATTATACATATATAATATGTAGTTATATATTATTCTAATTAGGATCCCATTCTTGTGGTTGTACATGATGTCATTGTTGTTTTAGATTCATGGTCTGATAATTCCTGGCCATATCTGGGTCTTGTTCTGATTCTGATCTCTTTAAAATTCAATTTTTGCCTTTCAGTTTGTGTTGTAATATTTAATAGAAAGGCATACATGATATACTGGTTGAAAAGAATTATAGTAAATGGCCTTTAGCGGGATGAGAGGAAGTGTTCTGTAGTCTTATGATTAGTGCAATTGGTGAGCCTGTGCCTTTGGAATGTGAACTTCACCAGTTCATCTCAGATTACCCCCTTTAGGTTGAACAGAATGGTTAAAAGGGGCTGGGGCTGGAGCTGGATCTTTCCCATTCCCCATGTTTTAGTCATCTTTTTGCTGCTGTGACAAAATAACTGAGATAAACGACTAAAAAGAAGAAAAGATTAATTTTGGCTCATGGTTTCAGAGGTTTCAGTCCATGGTCATTTGGCTCCCCCTCACTTTGTGCCAGTGGCAAGATAGAACATCCTAGCACGGAGCATGTGCGCAGTCAAGGAAAGCTGCTCATCTAATACCAGGAAGTGGAGAAAGAGCTCACTTTTATAACAAAGCCCATCTCCCCAAACCCATCAAGCTATGAATCCATAAGTGCATTAGTCCATTGATGAGATCAGAACCCACAAGATAAGTCACCTCCCTTAGACCCCACTTGGGAATAGTGCTGCATTCCCAATATTCAACTCATGGGTTTTAGCAGCACGCTTAATATCCAAACCCTAACTTCCCATGTCAGTCAGGCTCTCATGAAACCCCAGCAGGTTAGGCTCTGGTAAAGAGTTTCTCCTGAGGAGAGACCTTATTTAGAAGAAAAGAATGCTCTGACATTCCAAAATGATTTTTTTTCTCTTCCCTCTGTTAGAAGTATGAGTGGGTTTTTCTTTAATGCTGATGATGAGAATCTGGAAGATTTATCTTGGGGGTAACACACAAAAACATGATGATCCCCTTGGGGACTGGGACCTTGGGATTCTGTCTCAGGCTTGTCCACTGAGAACCTCCCGCAGCTTGCTGACCACAGAACCACAGCTCTGATTTCTCTACTCTGGTAGTGGTTCTGAGGAGGTGGCTTTCTGCTCTGGGAAGTTGTGATTTTCTGTATTTGCCTATTTGTCGCTCCAATTTAGGAGGTAGACGTTTCCCTGTTACCTCACTTCTCTGACTGACCTGTTTCCACCCCCCCTCCATTTGTTCAGTATTTTTAAATTTGTGGTGAGGCTGGAGTTCTAATGGCCTCTAAGTTCTAATAGACTTACATGTTAGACTAGAGACCAGAAGTCCTAAGTATCTTTTCAGACAAAAGCTGAGATTATTTGTTGGTCACAGACTTACCCTACAAAAACTTGGATCTATACAAAGAAATCAAGGTATCTTGATAAATTAAGACAAACATTATTATTTTTTTCTTATTTTAATCATCTAAAAGATAATTCTCTAAAGGGCAAAAATAATAGGAAAATATTTTGAGGTTATAGTATCTGATAAAATAAGACATACAGCAACTATAGCACAATATTGGGAAGAATTAGAAATATTATAAGGTCTTCAACTATCTAGTATATCATTTGAAGATTGATTGTAACTAATTAAAGGTACACCCTGTAAACTAGAACAACCACTAAAATTTTGTTTAAAAAAGGTATAAATAATAAAACAATAATAGAGGTAAAATGTAATCTTAAAAAAGAGTCAATACAAACGTGTAGGAGTGACAAAGGATAGGAGAAAACTAGAGAAATGACAGATTTAAATTCAATTACATCAATAATTACATTAAATATAAATGGTCTGAAACATACAAATTAAAATCAAGACCGTTAGAGCTCAATGGTACAGCACTTGACTCATGAGATGCCCAAGGCCTGAGTTTCATTCTTAGCACTGAAAAAGATAATTCAGTATTGTCATATTAGATGAAAAGCCAAAACACAATTATATGCTATCTAAAAGAAAATCATTCTAA
This sequence comes from Marmota marmota marmota, assembly GCF_001458135.2. Lineage (NCBI taxonomy): Eukaryota > Metazoa > Chordata > Mammalia > Rodentia > Sciuridae > Marmota > Marmota marmota. The sequence goes on from NW_025999869.1 coordinate 23,117,498, forward strand.
GCACAAAAACATAAGTTAAAAATAAAATAATGCCAAGAGAATGAAAAGACAAGCTACAGACTGGGAAACATATTTGTAAAATACAAATGTGATTTTAAAAAGAACTGTTTTCCAAATTCTTAAAACTCAACAATGAGACAACAACTCAATTAAAAATGAGCAAAATATGTAAACATACACCTCATCAAATAAGATATAGAGATGATAATTAAGCATATGAAACCATGCTAAACATCATATGTCACAAAGGAATTGCAAATTAAGACAATAATGAGATACTATATGTATCTATTAGAATAATGAAAATCAAAAACAGGTACAATACTAAATTCTAGTGAGGACATGAACTCTCATTCATTGCTAGTAAGAATGAAATATAATGCAAGTATTTTGGAAGGTAGTTTGGCAGTTTTCTTTTTGTTGTTGTTGTTGTCTTACAAAGCTAGCATATTCTCTACCAATCCAAGAATTGCTCTCCTCAGTATTTACCCAAATGAGTTGCAAACCTAGATCCACAGAAAAACTTTAACACAGATGTTTACAGCAGCTAATTCATAATCTCCAAAACCTGCTTGCAATTAAATGTCCTCCAGTATGCAGATAGATAAGCAAACTATAGTACATCTACATAATGAAATACTATTCCACAGTACTTAACAAAGGAGGGGTCTTAAATGCATATTGCTAAGTGAAAGAAGCCAATCTGAAAAACCTACATAATGGAAGACATGACATTTTAGAAATGGTAAAACTATAGAGACTGTTAAAAAAAAAAAAAGTCAGTGGTTACCGGGAGTTTGGGGCTGGGGTGGTGAGTGAATAGAGCATAGAATTCTCAGGGCAATGATACTGTAATGATAGACACACAGCATTAAATACTTGCCAAAACCCATAAAACTGGATAACACAAAGGTGAACATAATATAAAATATGAACTGGTTATAATAATGCATCAATATGTATCATCAATCATAACAAATATACCACATTAATGCAAGACATTAGTAAGAGGGGAAACTGTGGGGGAGGAAAAAGGACAAATAGGAACACTCTGTACTTTCTTCTTAGTTTTTCTATAACCTAAAACTTCTCTAAAAAATAGTTTAAAGGCCAGGGGAATAGTTCAGTGGTAGAATGCATATTTAGCATGTGTGAGGACCTGGGTGCAATTCTCAGCACCAAAAATAAAGTCTATTAATTTAGTAAAAGCAAAATGATGTATTTTATACCATTAAATATACACAAAAAAGAGAACTGGAGGGCTGGGATTGTGGCTCAGTTGCAGAGCACTTGCCTCGAACGTATGAGGTACTGGGTTCGATCCTCAGCACCACATAAAAACAAATAAATAAAATAAAGGTATGTGTCCATCTACAACAAAAAAAATTTTTAAAGAGATATGGAGTGCTTATATTAATATTAGACAAATTAGACTTCAGAATAACAAATATGATCATGTGTAAGAGTAAAATTATGCCAGGTGCTGTGGTGCACGCCTATAATCCCAGCAGCTCAGGAGGCTGAGACAGGAAGATTTCAAGTTCAAAGCTATCCTCAGCAACTTAGTGAGGCCCTAAGCAAAATAAAACTTTGCCAGACCCTATCTCAAAATAAAATATAAAAAACAGCTAGGAATGTGGCTCAGTGGTTAAGTGCTTCTGGGTTCAATCCCTGGTATACCCCTGTCGCGACCCCTCGCCGGCAAGGGAAACACGACACAGGATTCTTCTTTCAACAGTTTATTCAGGCCTTGAGTCATGTATCATCTTCTAGCGCCTGCGCCCGCCACGCCCAAGCACAGCTTAATAAAGCCCCCCGCATCCCAATCCCAAGCTGCCACGTGGATCTCTCTCATAGGGTGGTAAGGGATTGCGCGCCAACTCTCCATAAAAGGAGTTGTTTATCACAGGCCACAGTGGAAGCCGGCGCCATCTTCTAATGGCGGCCACGGTCTATAAGAATGGCTTACCACATACCCCCCAACAAAAAAATTTATAAAATAACCAAGAAGACATAAAAAAATCATAGTTTTATATGTACTTAAAGGATTTAAAAAAAACATGAAGCAAAAACTAAGAGAACTAAAGAGAAATAGACAAATCTGTAACTATTATTAGACTTTAGCTGACCTTGGTTATCAAAAGGACAGAGAAAAAATTAGGTAAAGATACAGAAGACATAAAAAGCACCATCAACAGCTTGCCCTTGTAGACATGCATAGAACACTTAATTCAACTACAGCAGAAAGCACACTCAAACACACATGAAATGTTCCCAAAGGCAGACCATATTCTTGGCCAAAAAACAAATCTCAACAATTTTAAATGAGCTGAAATCATACAAAGAATGTTCTGTGACTACAATAGAATAAAATTAGAAGTAAATGACAAAGACATCTAGAAAATCCCCCCAAATATTTGGTAATTAAGCAATATATTTTGAAATAGTTCATGAGTCAAAGTAGAAGTCATAAAGGAAGTTAGATAATATTTTCAATAGGGTTTAAATGAACACAAAACATATTAATATCTGTGTGGTGACCTTCACGTTTATGTCACATGCCCTGATGTGGTACAACAGGAAGGGAACCTTCTTCTCCTAAAGCCATAATTTTAACCATAAGAAAATATGAGGTAAACCTAAGTTGACTGTTTTTCATAAAATATCAGTACTCTTGACCAGTATTCTCTATAAGGAAGAATAAACAAAGGTCACATCACTGAGATGTCCTAAACATAAAAGAGACATCAATGTTGGTGAAATAGGAATAAGGTTTGGGTCTTAAGGTAACAATAGTATGCCAATGTTAATGCCTTGTTTTTCTTTTTAAAATTTACTTTTGAGTACACAAAAATATAAACATTGTACACACTAATAGGGTTCCATGTTATATTTCAATACATGTATGTGTTGTGTAAAGTTTGATTCAGGTTAACTTTTTTTTTTTTTGGTGTTGGGGATTGAACCCAGGGACTTGTGCATGAGAGGCAAGCATTCTACCAACTGAGCTATATTCCCAGCCCCAAGGTTGAACATTTCTATCTTCTCAAACATTTCTCATTTCTTTATAGTGAGAACTTTCAAAATCCTTTCCTCTAAAATGTCAATTTCTAGCCTGATGAAGTGGTACATGCTTTTAATCCCAGCTATGCAGGGGGTAAGGCAGGAGAATGATTAAGTTTGAGGCTAGCCTGAGCAACTTACTGAGACCTTGTCTCAAAATAAAAAAATAAAAAGGACAGGGAATGTAGTTCAGTGGTGGCCTGTCCCTGGGTGGAATCCCTAGTTATGGAGGGGAAAAAAGGGGGGGGAAAGAAAAGATTGGGAAAAAAGTCTTAGTTTTGAAAATTGTACCATGGTTATGTAAATTGCTTACATTAGGGAAAACTGGATGAAAAATATAAGGGGATTTGGTAATTAAGCAACATTCTTTGAAATAACTTATGAGTTGAAGTGGAAGTCATAAGGGAAATTAGATAACATTTTTAGTAGAGTTTAAATGAACACAAAATATTATGGTCTGTTTATATTTATCATATGAGCCTAAAATTTTCCCAATACAAAAGGGTTTTTATTTTATTTTGCATGATATCACCAAAACAGTGTTTACAGGGAAATGTATGTTATCATTAAATGCTTTCATTAAAACAGAATAGAAGTTTCCAGTCAATAGCCTACCCTTCCACTCTAAGAGTATAGCAAAAGAAGAACAAATTATGCAAAGTAAGAAGGAGGAAGGAAATAATTTAAGGGCAGAAAACAGTGAAATTCAAAACAGAGGAACAATAGAGAAAATTCATCAAGCCAAAGGATCAATAAAACATGAACTTCTAGTCAGATGGAGAGGAGGAGGAGGCAGTGGAGGAAGAGGACACAAATTATCTAAAGCACAAATGAAAAAAGGGCTTTCACCAAAGGCTGTTCTGATGTTGACATTTATCAATTCAACAACTTGGAAAAAAAATGGGTAAATTTCTTGAAAGACAGGAACTATCAAAAACTCACTCAACTATCAAAAACTGTGGGCAATCTTTTATTTATTGAAGTATATTCCAATAAAGAAATCTCAACACAAATGGGTTTGTCAGCAAATTCACTTAAGCAAGAAATGCTGGCAATTCTACACAAACTTTCATGGATAATAGAAGAGAATGGAGTACTTCTTAACTCATGTTATGAAACCAGCATTACTATGATAACAAAACCACAGAAAAAACAATAGAAGAAAAGAAGACCATAAAACAATATACACAAGTACACCGATGTGAAAATCTGCAACAAAATGTTAGCAAATTGAATCTATCAACATGCTAAATGACCAAGTGGGGTTTAACCCTGGAACACAAGGTGAATTCAACATTTAATACTCAATTAATGTAATTTTTTACATCAACAGACAACAAAAGAAAAAATATGCTTGATCATATAAGTAGATATAGGAAGAACATTTGACAAAATTAACTTTTGTATGTGATAAATATTTTCAGCAAACTAGGAAGTGAAAGGAATATCTACAACCAGACAACAGTCACCTGCATAAAACCTTTACCTTGTATCATACTTAATGGTGAAAACTAAATACTTTCTCCCTAAGATTGAAGATGAGAGGAAAATATTTGCCCCCACCATTCCTACTCAAGTATTATACCATATGTCCTAGCCAATACACTAAGGTAAGGAAATGAATTAAAAGACATACATATTGGGCCTGGTACAAGGTTCATACCTGCAACCCCAGTGACTTGCAGGATTGTCACAAGTTCGAGGTTAGCATAGCAACTGAGTGAGGCCCTAAGCAACTTAGTGAGACCCCAAAAGGGCTGGGGCTGGGGATGTGGCTCAGTGGTTAAGTGCCACTGGGTTCAATCCCCAGTACCAAAAAACAAACAAACAAACAAAAAACCCAAAAACCAAAAACCAAAAAAACAAATTGGAAACAAAGAAATAAAAATTACCCTTATTGCAGACCTGCTTATCAACATGGAAAATTCTAAAGGTTTTATAACAGCTACTAGGATAAATAGTTAAGGAAGGTTATAGATTAAAAAGTTAAAATAGAGCTGGGGATGTGGCTCAAGTGGTAGCGTGCTTGCCTGGCATGCGTGCGGCCCGGGTTCGATCCTCAGCACCACATACAAACAAAGATGTTGTGTCCACCAGAAAAAAAAAAACCTAAAAAATAAATATTAAAAAAAAAGTTAAAATAGAAAATTATCTTTCTACATATCAGTAGTGAATGATTGGAAATTGAAATTTTAAAAAAGTATAATTTAGGGTCTGGGGATATAGGTCAATGTTTAGAGCACTTGCCTGACATGTGTCAGGCTTGAGGTTTGACCACCACCCAGCATTGCAAAAATGACAGCAATAATGACAACAACAATAAGCCAGCACCATTTATAATATCACAGAACACAGAGTCGAGTCAGCCCCCTGTATCTTGGGTTCCACATCTATGGATTCAACCAACTACAGACTGAAAATATTCAAGGGCCAGGGGTGTAACTCAGTGGTAAAGTGCTTTCCTAGCATGTGTGAGACCCTAGGTTTGATTCCCTGCAAAACACACACACACACACAATGTTCAAAATCAAAATCACTGTGTATTAAACATGTTCAAACAACTTTTTCTTGTCATTAGTCTCTAAATAATTCAGTATAACAACTATTTACAGTGTATTTGCATTATGTTTGTTATCATATGTAATACAGAGATGATTTAAAGTTTACAAGATGATGTGTGTAGGTTAAATGAAGATATCTCACCCTTTTATAGAAGAGACTTGAGCATCCACAGATTTTGGTATCTGCAGGGGGTCCTGAAACCAATCTCCTGTGGTACTGAGGGACAACTATACTTAAATATAAATGTAACAAATTTATGCCAAAAGTGGTTATGATAAAAAAATCAAAGTAGACCCTAAATAACTGATTGTGTTCATGAATTACAAGGCTCAAAACTTTTAAGACGTTAATTCTCCCTAAATTGATCTGTAGATTCAATAAAATCCCAATCAAAATCCCAGCATGCATAAAAATGTGTTATATTTTTTATATTTTCCTAGTTTATTTGGGCTACCATAACAAAATACTTTAGCCTGGGAAATTTGTAAACAGAAACATATTTCTCACAGTTCTGAAGGCTGAGAAGTCTAAGCACAATGTGCTGATAGACTCAATGCCTGGTAAGGAATCATTCTCTGCTCCAGAGATGGCACATCTGTGATGGGTGCTGTGAACTTGCATGGTAGAAGAGCGAATGTGGGTAAACTCACTTCTTCAAGCTCTTTTCTAAGGGCACTAAACCCATCCAGGAGAGTCATAATGACCTGATCACATCCCAAAGCCCCTTCTCTGGAATCTCCTTAAGGGTTAAATTCTGACATATGGATTCTCGAGGGACAGGAACATTCAGGCTTGTGCAGATACACCTGCAGTGAATATGTGAAAAGAAAATTAGGTAAACAACTCTATTTAAAATAGCAACTAAAAGAATAAAGTCCTTAGGAATAAGTTTAACCAAGGAGATGCAATACTTGTACACTGAAAAAGCTTTGTTCAAAGACAATTTACAAGACCTAAATAAATTGGGAAAACATACCATGTTAATGGTTTGGAAAATAATATCGTTAATGTGGCAATACTCCCCAAATTGGTCTACAGATTCAGTGTAAGCCCTATCAAACTTCCAATTACCTTTTTTTTTCATAAACAGAAAAGCTGCTCCTAAAATTCCTATGGAAATACAAGGGACCTGAAATAGTCATGAAGAAAATCATGACAAGAAAAGACAAAGTTAGAAGGTGTCATCCTTGTCAATGTCAAAACTTACTACAAAGCCACACTAATCAAAACAGTGTGACAGACTGAATTATAACTCTGTACTTCATAAATAATTATAATTACTATATGTCAACTTAAAACTGTTTTAAAAGAGAGAAAAACTCCAACAAACAAAACAGTATAAGCATAAGGGTGGACGTAGAGCAACAGAACAAAACTGACTCCAGAAATAAACTCAAAGATCTATGGTCAATTGATTTTTGACAAGGGTGCCAAGACAATTCAATAGGGAAATACTTTTTTTTTCAATAAATATGACTGGGACATATAGGTATTCATAAAAATTTAACAAAATGAAGTCAGATACTTACCTAAGGTCTTTACATTAAAAAAAAAAGTTTGAAAATGTATCGGAGACTTAAATGGAGGAGTTAAAACTATAAAACTTTTAGAGAAAAATGTGGATGTAAATTTTTGTGATATTAGATTAGACAATGCTTTTTAAATATATGGCAGTTAAAATATAATCAATCAAAGATAAAATTAATTTGGCTTCATCAATATTAAAAAACTTTATTGTTACAGGACATCATCAAGAAAGTGAACGGAGAGGGCCTGGGGATGTAATTCAGTGGTAGAGTACTTTCAGGCATGTGTGAGGTTCTAGGTTAATTGCCAGTATGGGGTAGGAGGAGAAAGGAAAGAATGGGAGAAATATGTGAATTAAATATGTGAAAAGGACCTATTAGGTTTAGTATCCAGAATACATATTCAGAAACCACTTATATTGTATAACAGTTTAAATATAAGCAAAGAGTTGAAAAGACATTTCCCCAAAGACATACAATGACCAATAAGCACATAAAATGATGCTCATTATTAATGAGTTATTAATCATTAGGGGATTGTAAGTCTAAATCACATGAGATACCACTTTATCTACAATAAGATGGTGGTGATAATAATAAGCAGAAAACACTAAGTGCTGGTAAGCATTTGAACACTCAGACGTTATGATGGGTATCCAAAAGGGCATAGCCATTACACAAAACACTAGCATTTCCTTAAAAAGTTAGTCACCACAGGAGCAGTAATTCAACTCCTAAGATATATTCCAAAAGAATTTAAAACATGTTCACACAAAAATTTAGACATGAATGTTCTTACCACCACTATTCACAGTAGAAAAACCTGGAAACAAAATGTCCATCAACTGATGAATGGAGAAACAAAATGTAGCATATCCACACAGCAGCATATTACTGAGGCATAAAACAGTAATGAAGTTTTCATTATAGAGACCTTTCACCTCATTCTTAAAGATGATGCAGAGGTTTCGACATTGTAAGGCTGTATGTAAACCTCTGAGGATCTACTCTGATTGTTCCTCTGGTCACTATCCCAATAACTATGGTTAAGTTATAATGTAACCCTCCTGAGGAAATGCTGGACCTGATAAGAGAGAGAAAGAGAAAAAAAAAATACTGTACATTAAAGAAGTTACAGAATGTACATGTACAACACGTTCCACAAGGATCCAGAATTTTATTGGCTCAGGATCCTGAGGGTGATGGTTCAAGGGGGGGATGCCTTGTGACGGGTAAAATTGGCACAAATCTGTCTTTATTCTTACCTTGGGCCAAACTTCTTTTCATACAATGTGGGCCACCCAGAATTCTGACCACTAGGGGGATTCCAGCATCACCTTCCAAAGGCTATGTTCTGAAGCAATACATTTTTAGCTTGCTTTTCTGTTTTGAGTTAACCCATTCATGAATCAAGCTTGGCCACTTTCCTTCTCTATCTGCTGGTCACAAAAGATTGCACATGTGGTCATGGGTGTGAGCTGAGGGCAGGGTATCACTACAACTGTGGAGCGTCTCATGGGGAACGGGACTACTGGCACGTGTAGCTTTCTTATACTCTCTGGCCCTGCTCCGTGTAATCCTGGATGAGCCACTTGCCTCTTATGAGAACTGATGCCGGGGCTGCTCTATTTTATGACTTGGTAGATCTAAAAGACTGTAACTCACGATTAGGGGAACTTTGATGGATCTGAGAACCTGAGAGTGGACATAGGAACTATCCATCCTCCTTGCTTGATATTTCATAGTCAAACATTCCCTTTGTACCAGCATCCAGTAGCATGCTGTGAGCTGCTTTTTGAATGGCAGATAGTTGTTTTTGTTTTTTTTTTAATGAGGATGTTACAGAGTTTGTGGCCTTAATCAGACCCAAATATTGCCATATATTCCACGTGGCATCCTCTGCAATCACACCTACCCCCAACACTCTGGTGGGGTATTCTTGGTTGTACCGCCCAAGTGGCAGAATTTCTTGCATCACAGCTTCAGTTTACTTTGAGATGCTTTCCTGCTATGGACCATGTAATGGTTAATTTGAATTGGATTAAGATATGCTGAGGATTAAGAAGCTTTTGGATGTGTCATGGGCATGGGCAGCACCCTCCCAATTACCAATAGAATGATGGCTTGGATGGAATAAAAGTTGGAAGAACAAGGAAGCAGCAGCAGATGCAAGCTCTATTCTTCTTGAATGGGTTCTTGATTGCTGCTGCGATCATCTGAGGATTAAGGACTCTTGCTTCTTCACTCTTCCAAAGTTGACTCTGCCAATGGTTCTCCAGAGAGTTTCCAGAAGTTTCCAGAGCTACGGTTGCTGCACTGTCACTTTGAGCTCCTCATGCCAATAGACCAGGCCAGGAATAAAAGGAGGCACTGTACTGGTAAGGGTCATCAACCCTAATCATCAAGAGAAGGCAGTGTTGCTCTTGCATAATACAGACAGAGAAGAATATGGCACTTGGGTGATCCATTGGGGGATCAGGGTTTCTTAGAACTCCCTACCAAATTCTAAAGTTAAGTAGATTAGCCAGGACTTCACTTGACCATGGTAAACAGGGCTCCTTAAGGATGAAGGTATGGGCCAGCCTGCCATACCACTTACTCCAGCAAAAGTGCAAGCCTGACACATGAATGGACCCCTCAGAGGTGAGCTATTGGCAACAAAACAATGACTCATGTACAAATGAGCACACCCCAGTGCTCTTGTTATTTTTCAAATCTCTCTGGAACTTTGAAACCACTACCCCATAACCAAAGGTTGGGAGACAGGAATTATCTGATATTAGATTCCTGCAAATCTGGAAGAATGGTGGCTAAAATAGAAAAGCATACTTCAAAATATTTTTGGTTAAGTTTTCCCCTGTCTCAGAGCCTTTGCACTTGATATTCTTCTTTCCTTGGATACCCAAACAGGTCTTTCTCACAGTTGATTCATTATCATCCAAATGTCACTATCTTAAAAGAGGGTTTTCCCTCTTTTTTTTCTTCTCCATCACAGATATTCTCCCATATACCATTCAAATTAATACCTTCATAAAACTTTCAAAACATGCATTCATTTTATTTATTGATTTAAAATTTTTGTTTATTATTCAATTCTAACACTGGAATTTAATCTTCCCAAAGGCAGAAACTTTGGTGGTTAAGTCATTGCAATCTATTCAGATATCTAGAACATTGTAAGTGCCAAGTAAATATTCACTACATGACTGTGTTAAAAAGACTAAGAAAACTAGACTGGAAGTTAGGGATAGGTTATCAATGAGCCAATGGGAACAAAAACACCTAAAGGAAATAATATGCCAAATATATGTTTCCTGCTTCTAGCTGACCCAACCTCAAAAACCTGGTTTTCAGCACCAAATGCCCTGCTCTTTCCATGGAATCACGGATAACACAGAAAAATAACAGATGCTGCAGCAGTTCTAAGAATATGGCAAGCAGCACTGAGGCCATATGCAGAAGGCAAAGAAAGTGGATTATAGTTAGTGTTGGCCCTATTATACCTACTACCTCTAGTCCATGTAATTGTTAGTGGTGAACAAAATTACTCCCAGATATCCATTGCAGCAGGGGGGACTGGGAGAACTTGGCACCTAATCAGTGCACAAGAGAACCCGCACCACATTTCTGTACCACCCGTCTTTTCGCTCAGTGTTCATGCTGGAGAAAATGAGATGCAAGTTTTGGCTATGGATAATCCTTACCTAGGACCAAAGCATTCAGAAAGCATGACAGTTTTCAAGATTTTATTTTATTTTAAAAAAATTTTTATGTGGTGCTAAGTATTGAACCCAGTGCCTCACATGTACTAGGCAAGTGATCTGCCACTAAGCCACAACCCTGGCCCGAGCGTGACATTTAAAGAAGCCTAAAACATCATTCACTCAGTTTGTAATTATTTTTTTCCTACTTTATCTTGGAAAAATAAAATTTACAAATTGTGATTACTGTCCATTGCACCAATAAAGCAGCCACTTGGGTCACTTTCCAAACTATAAGCTTATGTTGTAACAAGTAGAACAAGTCAGGCTCAAAAAATTCCTGGTCCAAACTCCTTGTCCAAACCAATCCTTTTATTTCAAGGAGTGATCCTGTTATCAAAAGATCAGAGGAGGATCTTCAGATTGTACCAACTTTGGATTGGGGAAAGGAGTATAATAGAATTTCAATGTTGCCAATCTTTTTTTTTTTTTTCCAAAAGGAGTGAATAGGAATGAGTCAGAAAGCCTTCTCTTCTGAAGCAGTCACCAAGGCAAAACTCTCTGGAGCGTATCACCCACAAAAGTGCAGGTCTAAGCTTGCTTTAACTTTGAAGGAAGAAATCTTATAAGCAGTGCGATAGTATCTTTTTTTATATGATAAGAATTTTTTTCTCATCATATGTTTATTTCATTTTTTTTCCGCATTTTTTATTGATGCATTATGATTTTATGTAATGGGAATTTGTTGTTCCATATTCATACATGCACACAATGTAAAAAAATAACTTGGCCAACATCATTCCCACTAATGCATGTTATTTAATGCAGTTTTGGGTAGAGAAAGAATCTCAGGAAAGAATCCTGAGATTTCTTTTTCCGTGTTGCTTATTTAAAAAATCGACTTAAAAATTAGGCAGTGACACATGACTGTAATCCCAGTGATTGGGAGGCTGAGGGAGGAGGATCTCAAGTTTGAGGATAGTCTGGGAACTTATCGAGACTCTGTCTCAAAATAAAAATGAAATGGGCTGGCAATGTAGCTCAATGGTAAAGCGCCCCTGGGTTCAATCCCCAGTATTAAAAAAAAAGTTAAATAATTATTTTAAGAGTAAAAAATTAGTCCCAGTCTAGAGAAGAAAGTGACAACAATGGTTCTGAATCTTTACTCCTCAATTGAGAGACTGACAACATAAGAAGTAAAAGAAAGAAGAGGTGCTGTGCAAAGGGGAAAAGTTCTCCAGGTGATGCTGCAGCCCTTGCCTTCCTCTTCCTTCTTCTCTTTCCACTACTGACTACTGTGTGAAAGAAGCTGCTATACCAGGTTAATTCATTAATTAATTAGACTTTGGAGGCTGAGGCAGGAGGATCTCAAGTTGGAGGACAGTCTGGGAACTTGGCAAGACTCTGTCTCAAAATAAAACTAAAAATGGGCTGGTGATGTAGCTCAATGGTAAAGCACCCCTGGGCTCAATCCCCAGTATAAAAAAAAATGTCATCTGATCATAGGAGAATGTTACTGGAGATTGGGGAAAGTGGACGAATGTTGAGAGCCACAGCCGAAGGGGCCCCAGCAAACTTCCAGCTGCCAGCAAACTTCCAGCTGCCGGCTGATGATTGGCTCACAGCGGCCCCAGCAACATCTAGCTGATTGGCTCCTCTGCGGTGATGCTCATTGGGCTGTTTCCCTGCCCTTTCAGACCACGGAGCTGCTCATTGGGGGACTTTTTTGGCTCCGCCCACGTGACCCAGCCAATCGGCCTCAAGAGCAGGAGGATTGTGGGAGGTGAAGAGAAGCTTGTGTGGGAGAGAGAGGCTTGTGGAAAGCCGGTGGTGGCAGTTGAGGCTCTGAGGGTTTTTCCTGAGAGGCTGTTTTGTTTGGCGTGTGTGGTTCTAAAAATAAAGTTAGTTTCTTTTGACAAGTGGCTTCTGATTGTGCCCAGCCAGACTGCGGCAGACGAAGGGAGGTTGGACCACAGGACCAGAGTACCAGTAGATAGGAGTCAGTTCTGTTGCTCTGCAGCACTGAGAGATGACTACAGAGTACCCTGTTACATATTTTATGAAGATCTAGAAGAGAAGAGCTCAAAGACTCCAAACATAAAGAAATGGTAAGGACAGGGAAATGCTAAATACCCTGATCTGATCAGTGCATGCTGTTTGCATGTGTTGAAATGTTACACTGAACCCCAACTTGTATTGACAAGTTGGGAAAAAAAAATAAAGTGAAATAAAATTAAAACTTTTAAAATAGATCTTCTGGAACGTTCTAAAATAAACAAATTCTGGGATCTCAACCCTTGAGATTTTGATTCAACAGAGACTCTTGCAGCCCATGCATGGAGTGCCTGTGAGGCCCTCCAGCATTGCCCATCATACATAGCTCAAGAATCGCTCCACAATTCCCTGTCTCCTCAGGCTCGAAAGCCTTATTCTCAAATTCCCATGAAGTTGAAGTGAAAATAAATATGCAGATCTTAGATATGCAATGCTAGAAAGTGGGGAGGATAGTGACCTTCCCAACCATTATAATTAAGGACGTGGTGTGAGAATGAGAGACCCATCACAGCTGAACAGCGGTCACCTGCCCCTTTGGCGGGAAGGACTTGAGCAGACAGGCAGGTGAGACGGGAACCCAGGCAGGAAACGCAGATGTAGAAAGTAAGTTTGCATGCACAGAGCAACACCAATTTGTGCCTGTGTACATGATAGAAGCAGAAAGTTTCTCATAGGAAGTGGTCAGAAAAGATGGCTAAAAAGGAATGCCACTTAATCCCGGACAGGTGAGGAACATTCACAGACTAAGTCCCAGAGGTGACCCACAGGAAGAAGCTGGCTTTGGTTTTCAAGGTCTATGTGATTTTTTCTCCATAAAAGCTGTTCCTGAAGCACCAAGGATATTTCTTCCCAGACTTCCAGACTAACCAGTCCGGTGATCCTAACTATAGAGACACCTGCTCACAGATCCTGGTCAGACAGCAGGGAGAGAGTTTTGATTCAGGTGCATCTTCAGGTGAAGGGGACAAATTCAGCTTAGACCTAGATCTTCCAAGAAGCCCTGTCTGAATGTTCGGGCTGCACACCTAGATCTCAGGCGCTGGGTGTACACACCTCCTTTATAGCCCTTACTTGGATATTTTGAAAGTGCTTTTTCATATGTATGTCTTCCAGGAAAAGATGGTCTCTGTGTGGAAATAGATACTGTTTTCTTTGCCTTTCTATTTCTAGTTCCCCAAAGACTGAGCAGCACGTCTGAGGTGCTGAGGGAACATTTGTTTTACCAGCTGACTCGGCTTCTATCTTTTTGTTTCCCTCAGCCACTCCAGGGGCTTGTGCTGGGTTTAAACATTGGTGCTCAAAGCAACAGAATGAAGTGCCCTACCTGTCAACAGGGGAGTGGGGTCTGCTTAAAGAAAAGGGCAGAGGAAACTAGCACAGGTAGAGACCAAGGGAACTAATATCAATTTCAGGTGCCTGGAGGAGACAGAACCATGTTAGGAGCATGGATGGAAAGCTGTTTTCTCTTCTGGGCCTAATTTTAAAACAGTTCCCAAAGATTTATCCTTGAGAATATAAAGTCCCCTGAGCAAGAAGGCAATGACCCCTGACCTTTTCCTGACACTTTATACACAGTCCAAATGAATGATATGCAGTCCTTCCCCAAATAATAACCCAAACGAACAAAAAAAAAATCTTCTAATACCATAATCAACAACCTCACAGTAAACAACAACAACAACAAGAAGAACCACACAGACAGGGTTAGCTAGTGACAGCCTTCAAACTAGCCCAGGAACTCTACCTTCCCAGGACTAAATGAAGACACAGCTTATCTAGTACCTGCATCAGGATGAGGAAGGTCAGAGAGGCTGTAGAATTTGTCCAAATGTACAGCCAGATTGTGATAAGGCTTGGATTCACACCCAGGCTTCCCAATTCCTGAGCCCATACTCTTAAACCCTCAGTCATTTGTGGACACAGATAAAAAGAGGCAACCAAGAGTAAGACTGGGCAGACTCCTGTGGAAAGGGGCACAGAAGTGGGACCCATGACATTTCAAGGCCCAGTGTTCCAACAATAGAAAGTTTCAGAATAATCTGGCAACAGTGGCTCAACTGGAAGAGAGGAAAGTACAAGAAGGCAGACACGACAGATTCTCAGGTTGACGCCGCCACTACAAAAATTCTGCTGTTTAAATCTGTCAGCCCAGTGGTGAGCAGAATTCTTTGGTTCTTTTGGCCAATCAAAGGATCTTCCTTTTCTGTCCAAAATGTACTGGATGGGGAAAATCAGGTGGAAGAGAAGTCCTGGGGCAGGGAGGAGAAGAGGGGATGGGTAGGGGCCATGGCTTAGCAGGGGGCATATCTTAGCAGGGCTTTGAGATCAGCCCTTATCTCTGGATCATGATGGTCACTACTGGCTTAGAAATGCCATGTCAGGAGGTTTAAAGTCAAAAAGTCAAACTCAAATTAAAAGAAGAATATGGCCAGGGGTGGTGGTACACTCCTGTAATCCCAATGACTCGGGAGGCTGAGGCAGGAGGATGGCAAGTTAGACAACAGCCTCAGCAATTTAGTGAGACCCTGTCTCAAAATAAAAAATCAAAAGGGCTGATGTAGCCCTACTGAGGTAACTCAGTGATAGAGTGCCCTGAGTTTAATCATAATAATAATAATAATAATGTAAAAATAAGGAGAGTATTCAGGTTAAGATTGAATCACTCCAAGGGCCCATAAATAAACCCAAATCTCACACATACTCACAGGAACACAGTCCCACACAGGCCCACATGGAAGCAGGTACACAGACTCACAGCTAAGGACAGTGTGAGAGACAAATAGTAAACAAAAGACAGATGTCAAGGAAACATGAAGGGCAGAGGGACAGTTGAGAGGATGCCAAACCACCTGTCTCCAGATTGCCTTTGGCTGATCCTGACCTCGAATGGGTGAGTAGTAGCTGAAGTGGATTGTTGCATCTGGGAAATAAAATAGTCTCCCTTTACACTATCTATCTGCTTATGTCCTAGGCAGAACCATCATTAATTGTCTCATTCATTTTTTAAGACCTTATTCTGAAATTCTAGAAGCATAAAGTTAGGTTTAGAGAACAATATAACAAATCCATAGATACTCCTCACCCAGGCCTGTCAAATTAGCCATCTGAAACGAAGACCAGCTACCTCTTTCTTTTTTGTCCTTTTTCAGTAGTAAGGAATTCCTGATTTTATTTACTAATGAATCCAGGGTGGGGGGGAGACTATTCCTTCCCATCTCACTTGTGCCCTGGGTGTGGCTCTATCTTCTGGAAAGTTATTTGTAAGCAGTTGTTGATGTAGGAGACTCCCAGGGAAAGCTTGTTAAAGAGGAACACCTAGTTGGGGCAGGTTCTTGTTTGGTTTGGCCCGTTTGCCTGTTTCTGGTCTCAACCCTGGGTATAACTCTAGCAGCTATCTTGTGATGGGAGGATGAAAGCCATGCAGTAACAAAGGTGAACCGGGAGGGAGCTCAGGTCCCTGGTGATACTGCAGCATCACCATAGTGGTGCTAGATCATCTTCCTCCTCCTATGTACTTACGGGAAACAATAAACTCTGATGTGCTTAAGTCATTGTACTTGGGTCTCTATTACAAGTAGCCAAATGCAATGGCTAACTAATATATTAACAATGGAACTTTTTTAAAAATTAGAAAACTACAGATAACATTGAAATTTCCTATGTAGCCCTTTCTAATCCCACTTTCCTCTATTGCTCCCCCAAAATAATCACTATCCTAAAATGAGTGCTGTTTTATTCTGGAGAATGTTTTTATATATTTACTATTTATGTGTTAAAAGTATTGTTTTTCATGCATTTAAACTCATACAAATCATATTATAATGCACATAGCCTTCTGTAAGTTGTTTTTTTTTGCTTAGTATATTTCTTCATATTATCTATGAGAACCACATAGTTCTGTTTCACTCATTTCTGTTATAGAAGAATGTTGGCTCGTATGAATATTCCACAAATTATCCTCTCTCCTTTGATAAGCATTCAGACTTCTACAAGTTTTTAATATTAAAAAGTTGCAACAACCTCATTATTGCATTTCTTTCATTACAACACATATTCAAGTGTTTCATCAGGGCAATGGTTATTAAACTAGCATATTTGTGTCCTAAGTTTTGGACAATTTTAGCAAGAAATATACAGGAAATTATTCCCAGATCTTCAACTTCTGAATATATTTTTTTTCCACAGCTTTGTTTAATTTCTCTTTTCAAATAATGTGTCTCTTCACTGTTCAAAAGAAAAGTCCATGCATTGTGTTTGTAGAATCTTACTCATGCCTACAATGTAACTAGGAAACAGAATTAAGACCAATTTCAGTTTTCTTATGAATGAGTAAGTAAACATCAGGTGTTAGCAGAGTGTTCCAGAGACATCTAAGAAAAGAATCAATCTAGGATGGCAGAAAGGGTAGACTATAGTGTTTTTAATGTTGGTATTTCATATATATAACTTAGGGCCTTGCTTCCAGAAGGAAGGAGCCCCACCCTGAGTGGAGGAATAATGAAAGAACATCTGAGACTTAGTGGATCAGAGATCTGGCTTGCGGATATTTTTAACAAGAGTTTACCAAATGCACTGGACCACAGGTGGTAGTATAGAAAAAGCACTATTTGTAGGGGAGAAGAGGAACCTTGGAAAGTGAAATGTCCCTTCAAGGTTTGGTGGTGAAGAGAAGGAGGAAGTGGCTAAAAGTAAGGTGCTTATTAAAATTGTATGTTAAGAAATAACTCAAACAGGACAGATCGGTAAAAGGTACTACTAATTAAAGGAAGTGCATTTTGCTGTAGGAATAGAAGAGAAACACTCTGCCCTGAGATCACTGGTCCAGGAAAACCCTAAAATAAAAGACAACTCAACATCCATATTTATTATAGTTAGAAAAAAATAAAATGAAAATCATTACTTCGCAGAAGTTGAAAACACTACAAAGCAATCCAGCCCCTGCCAAGAAACAGAGGAATATTGCAATAAAACACTGATATAAATAAAATATAAGTGAACAACTGTTGATATGAGAACACCACAAATCAGAAATTGAAGAATTCAGAGTGGATACAGACAAGAAAAATTGTAAAACAGGAACTGATAATACTCAGTAAAGATACTGAAGAAAATAATAAAATTATCTAAGAAATCAAGATTAAATCAAGGGGCTGGGGATGTGGCTCAAGCGGTAGCGCGCTCGCCTGGCATGCGTGCGGCCAGGGTTCGATCCTCAGCACCACATACAAACAAAGATGTTTTGTCCGCCGAAAACTAAAAAAATAAATATTAAAAAAAAAAAAAAAAAAGAAATCAAGATTAAATCAAAATGTGGTTCAAGAGAGAAAGGTGCTCAAGAGAGAAAGTGATATGACCAAATATGTACTAAGAGATAGAGACTAAGAAAGACTAAGAAAAGTCAAGATAATAAAGAAAAAATGAATACAGAGGAAAATAAGGATCAAAAAGAGTGATAAATATAAAACACTGGAAAAGAAGAAAAACATAGGTATAATTGAAGTCTTTAAAAAAAGAAAAATTGAAGAATGGAGATGACCTAGAATGAATGGTCAATTCTAAGACATATCCAAATAAATTAGGAAACTATAACACAACAAATATAGTATGGTAACCTAAAATAATATGTCAAACTGGGACAAAATATATTAACCATATGAATAAAAATAAATTATTATTATTAAGAATAGTAGATTTTAGTATGGTGAATATGCTCCTATCAGACTAATCCACCTACAGATAACAACTATAAAAAAAAAAAAAACAGAAAAAGAAACTCCAATTACCAGAGGGCATGGGAGGTTCTGGATAAAAGTCAACACTTGAAAGAAAAGTATGGGATGATTTCCCATTTTTATAAATGGATATTAGCCTCAGGATAGGCCACAGTTGAGGATACATGAAGCAGCTAAAGTTGTGATTAAAAAAAAAAAACCAACAAGAGTTTTTCCCATCTGAAGAACAAGTTTAGAGTTTGGGGTGATCTAAAAATGATGAAAAGTGAAGAGAAAACCCCAATACAGATAGAGAGGTGAGAGATCCGAATTCTATGTACAAAGACTCCCCAAATCTCTGGAAGACCTCTAAACAACACATATTTAGGTTAGACTGCAAGTAACCCAGCCAGGAATAAAAGAACTAGACCGCACAGAAAACAAAGTTCACATTCTACATCCAGCCAAGTTAATTGCCTGCTATTAACAACAACAACAGTCTTCAAAGAAATATAACAGAATCTAGAATCCCCACATCATAATAGTCATAGCAACCAGGATACAATAAAAAAAAAATTTGACATTAAAAACTGGTAACAGTAACACAGTCTGAAAATAAAAGACACAGAAATCAATCCAAAGGTGATACAGATGGTAGCATTTACTAGACAATAATTTCAAAACAGTTATTAGCACCATGTTCAATCATGTAAAGAAAAATAAGACTTGCAATTAATGCAAAGAAGAGAGACCTCAGGGCCGAGGGTACAGCTTAATGGTAGAGCACTTGTCCAGCATGTATGAGGCCTTGGGTTAAGTCCCCAGCATAGCCAAAATTAAAAAAAAAAAAAAATAGAGAGATCACAGAAAGTAAGAACTAAGAACAATAATAATAAAATTCTGGCCCTCTGGGGACTCTTGTAACAGCACTAATTCCATTCATAAGGGCTCCACCTTTATGACCTAATTACCTGATTACCACCACCCACAGGCCCTACCTCCTAATACCGTCACTGTGGGATTAGGATTTCCACATATGAATTGGGAGTAGGGAACAAACATTCAATACATAACACCTTTCTATTTTTTTCCTTTTCTATAAGGATATCCAATTGTTCAGCACCATCTATTAAAATGTTCACTCCTTTCCCATGAAAATACACTGGTATTTGTCATCAATTGACTATTTTGGGACTGTTTTGTTCATTTGCTTTCTTTGTCTGACCTTCTGCTAAAAACATACATTTTTTTTCATGATTGAAGAACTGTTGATTGTTGTCCATACAAAATTTTCATCCCAATATTCCTAAATCAACAAAGCTTACAGGCACAGTCTCTTGAGACATGAAAAATGAAATGAATGTAACAATGTGTTTTAGATTATATTCTTTATATTTTAGTGACTTGAAGCTGTTTGGGGATATCTATCTACATGTCATCCTGATATTGAAAATGGTGGGGGGGTTGTTCTTTTCTATATTGATGAAATGGTTTGATTATCAGGTACTTGAAACGACCTTAACATATAATTGATCATGCTTTTTGAATTATTGACAGAAATAGTGGCATAAGTTCAACTATTCAAAACTCAAATCATAAGTTTTAGCAGATGTCCTCCAGCAGTTATTATTGGCTCTCCAACAAGTCTGCGTATCAGTCAAATCATTCAGTTATCTATGGATATATTTTACCAATTAATCTATCTTGAAGTTAAATTGTTTAAAATGAAATAACTGTTACAGATATAGTTTGTGAGGTATGTTATGACTGAGAGTGGGTCGGAATAATGATATCTCCTAATATTCATAAGTCAATATTTAGGAGAGAAATCCTAATCCCACAGTGATGGTATTTAGGAGAGAACAATCTCTCCCCATCTCTGCTCAGAAATCATCGGGATTAAAAACATACTACCTTAATCATTATAACTTTGTTAAGTCTTGACATTGGAAGAATAAGCTCTCCAAGTTTATTGTTTTTCTTTAAAATAGTTTTGCTATAGTTTGGATCTTGAATGTCCATTAAAGGCTTAGTTGCCAGCCTGTGGCACTATTGGAAGGTGGTGGAACATTCAGGAGACAGGGCCTAGTGGAAGGAAGTTAGGTCAGTGGAGGTGTGCCCTGGAAGGGATATTGAGACTCTGACTTTTTGCTTCCTGGCCATGTGCTTTCAGCCATTTTTTTGCTGCCTTACCACAGGCCCAAAGTCAGGAGCCAAGAAACCAGGGACTGAAAACCTCTGAAACAGTAAACCCAAATAAAATTTTTCCTCCTTATATTTTGTCACCATGATGAGGAATTGACTAACACAATTATTCTTGGTCTTTTACACTTCTACATGAACTTCAGAATCAGCTTGCTGATTCTCTCTCTCTCTCTCTGACACACACACACACACACACACACACACACACAAATATTCTGGGACTTTTATTTGGAATGCAGTAATCTATAGATCAATTTCAGAGGAACCGATATTTTACAAATACAGATTCCTCTAATCTGTGTACAGGCTAAATCTCTTTATTTAAGTTTTCTTTTTTTTTTCTCTCAGCAAAGCTGTATGGTTTTCTGTGTAAAGGTATTATACATATTTGTTTATACATATTCCCAGGTATTTGATTTGTTTATGCTGTGGTCAGCAGTTCACTTTTATTTCATGCTCAAATTGTCTTCTATTATACAAAACTTGCTAAATTTACTGAACAGTAATAGCATATATATTCTTGTAGATTTTCTACATGTCCATTAATGTTATCTACTAACAATTACAGTTTTGTCTTTCCTCTTAATCTTTATGCTTTTTGTTTTGTTTACTTTTCTTGCTTTAACACACTGGCTAACACTTCCAGAATGTGTTACACACAAATGGTGAGAGAGAGCATCTAGTTTTATTCCTAAAGTCAGAGGGAATTTGTTAACTATTTTACCATTAAGTAAGATGCTAAAGTGGAGTTTGGTTGTTTTTTTTTTTTTTTTTTTCCTTTCCGGTTCTTTGAAAAACCCTTTATCAGATTGAGGAAGTTTCCTTTCATTCTTTGTTCAAGAGGAGGCTTTATAATAAGCAGGTGTCAGATTTTATCAAATTCTTTCTCATTATCTACAGAGATTATAATATAGCTTTTCTCTATTCTTTTGTTGTGGTAAAATAGGTCGATTTATTTTTAAATGGGAAACCAAGTTTTCACTAATGAGACATCTAATTTGGTCTTGATGCATTTACTCATCTTGTACATTACTGGATTTGATTTGCTAATGATTTACTTAAGATTTTTGGACTGTGTTCATGAGAGATACTGGCCTAAAGTTTACCTTTCTTATAATATCATTGTTAGGTTTTGTGATAATAGTTTTGGTGGCCTCATAAAAATAGTTGGGAGTTTTAAAATAGATCATTTCAATGCTATTTAAACCATTCCAGGCCATAGAAAAGAAATGAAAACATGAAACCAGAACTATAATATAATACCAAACCTTCATTAATATAGTTTAG
Organism: Marmota marmota marmota; assembly: GCF_001458135.2. Taxonomy (NCBI): domain Eukaryota; kingdom Metazoa; phylum Chordata; class Mammalia; order Rodentia; family Sciuridae; genus Marmota; species Marmota marmota. The sequence continues at coordinate 23,139,608 of NW_025999869.1, forward strand.
AAGGAAAAATCTAATGATAAATAAATAAAATTTAAGACAAAGAGAAAAAGAAAAATCCCCCAATTCTTACTTATAGAGATAAAAAAAATTACACATAAAATATTGGTGAGAAAGAACTCCTGCTACATCTAATATGTCCCCATAAGAATACAAAGAGAAATAGCAAGATCCTTTCTCATTTCCAAAGTATTGCTGAGAATGGCAATAATAGGAAATCCTAGTGGCTGATGGCACGTGGGCTGCCCACTCATCCTGTCTTCAAAGTAAGCAATAAGCAGCTGTGGCACCCCGTTGCCACAAGTACCCACAGAAAAGCTCCTCAAGCTGCAGTGTCTAGAGAACACAAAGCCCCAGATCTAAGTCCCAGGCCCCTCTGGCTGCAGGGACTGGCTTCCCCCATGATGCCCACCTTTCTTAGTCCTCAGAAATGAAGCAAAAGCTCTTTTCTTGGTTAGCACACACAGATCCTCTAGTGCCTTCTCCCAGAAACCTCCCACCTCACATCCATAAGGTCTAGGAGGAAAGCCACTCTTGGAAAACCTTATCTTCCATTTATCTTCCTATAATGTCCAGGGGTGGCTGGCTTCCTTCCGTGAATTGAACACATTTGTGCTTCTACAGCCTTGCTATCCCCTGAGTGGCCCAACTACCCAGCACCTCTGGGAAACTGTTGGAAACAGAGTCTTGGGCTCTACATAACTGAATCTGAATCTGCAGTTTTATAAGATCAACAGATGATTCTTGTACACATTTAACCCATTTTAAGTCCCAAGTTTTCAATTCCATGAATATTTTAATGAAAAAGATGCTGAAATGGAAAAAAAAAAAAAAAGGAATTGAGCCAGGTACATTAAAATAGGTTAGAATCATAATCTAGAGTTTATATATCCTTTTCATATTTTTATATGTATTTTTAATTGTTCTAATCATTTGCCTATTATTTTTCTCAAAAGAAGAAACCTCTAGGGCTGGGGCTATTGCTCAGTGGCAGAGTGCTTTCTTAGCTTGTGTGAGGCACTGGGTTCATGAGCCTCAGCACCACATAAAAAATAAATAAAATAAAGGAATGCTGTCCATCTGCAACTATAAAAAAGAAAAAAGAAGAAAACTCTAAAAATCTAGTAATTATTTTAAAGTTACCATAAGTGGTATATCTGTTGTTCAATTTAAGTTTTTATAGGTATTCCACATCTGGACGAAGTTTAAGATGTACTGCCTAACAAAGTCCAAGTTTGACATCATGATCTACCTGGCCCTTCACAACATGAGCTAGCCTGTTAAAATCCTGAACACCATAATTTCCTTTTCAAAATTTATGCTCTACTAATATAATACAGTATAATTACTATATTTAGTAATTCTCAAACTACAGTGTAATTTTCTTACTGTATATTTTCATATGATTTGGCATGAGCCTAAAGCTTCTCTTACATTTTCTGCATGGAAATCTTGTTTAGGAATCTTTCCCTTGTGAACATTTGTTCCTCTTTGTCCTATATTAGAGTTAATTGTCTCTTTTGTGTTGCCACCAAACTTTACACAGAATGCTACTGTATTAAAAGTAATTAATTTGCATTTTTAATTCTTGTTTAATAGGCTACTCTCTTCCAATGTAGGGCCTTACATTATTCATTCTTGCACATGTGCCATTAGTACTGAGGCAGAAACAAGAATGGGTACAAACAGTGGCTACTCACGCCCAAATAGAGGCAAAAGAAAACTTTTCAAAGTCAGTAAACTATCAAGAAAATGCCCCAAGAAGTAATCAAAGTGGAATACAATAAAGATATGATGACAGACTAAAAAAAAATGTTTCCCTCCCATAGTCACATAATTTTTAAAAATGCTGGATAAATAACAAATTTTAGAATGTTAACATTTAGCACTTAATTAGCAATCAATAAAAATAAGTGTTAAATATAATCATAACACTGAAAAAGACTCAGTGTGCATTCAAAAAATAGGTCTGAGGACTGAAATACTTTCTCAATCCAAACTGTCCTTTACAAACTGGGGATTGAAACCCAGAGGCCTTCTACCACTGAGCTACACCCCTAAGCCCCTTTTATTTTATTTTGAGACAGCGCCTCATCAAGTTGCTGAAGCTGGCCTTAAACTTGACATTCTCCTGCCTCAGCCTCCTGTGTCATTGGGATTAGACATGTGCCACCATGCCCAGCTACCTTTTCTATTTTATAAGTGTTTTAGTTCATGCTTAGCTTAGTTGCAAGCTACCCAGTTTATGATATTTTTCTATACCCAGTTTGTGCTATTTTTGTTAGAGCAAAATATCAGAAACTGGGTAGCTTGCAAACCATAGATATTTATTTCTCAGAGGTCTTAGAGGCTGGAAAATCTAAGATTGAGGTGCCAACAAATTTGGTGTCTGATGAGACACCTGTTTTTCTAAAAAATTTATTTAATTGGTTCTTAGTTATACATAATAATAGATTCATTTGGACATAATTATAAAAGCATAAAATATAATTTGCTTGAATTCAGTCCCCAATATCCCCCCCTTTCCCTTATTCCCTTTCCTCTTCTCTACTGATCTACTGATATTTCTGTTATTTAAATTTAGATTTTTGTTGTTGTTGTCATTGTTAGTGTCATGCAGATATACATGATGGTGAGATTCGCTGTGGTATACTCATATATGTACATAGGAGAGTTAGGTCGGATTCATTCCACTGTTTTTATCTCTCACCTTCTCCTTTCCCCTCAGTCTCCTTCATCTAGTCCACTGATCTTTCTTCTGTTTTGATGGAATCCTCTCCTTTTCCCTTTCTCTCCCCTCCTCCTTCATTTCTTTGGACTAGCTTTCATAGATCAGAGATAACATTCAAACTTCGGGTTTCTGAGTCTGGCTTATTTCACTCAGAATGATAGTCTCTAGTTTCATTCATTTACCAGCAAAAGCCATAATTTCATTCTTCTTTATGGCTGAGTAACACCCCATTGTGTCTATACAGCACATTTTCTTTATCCACTCATTTGTTGAGGGGCACCTAGGTTGGTTCCATAGCTTGGCTATTGTGAACTGTGCTGCTATAAATAGTGATGTGCCATGGGCCTATTTTATGAGGGAACTAATCCTATTTACAAAGGCTTAGCTCATAACTTGGTCACCTCCCAAAAGGCTCCACTTCCTAATGCTGCCACCTTGGAGTAAGGATTTCAACATATGGATTTGGGCGGGGGAACACAAACCTTCAGATTACAGCCGTGAGTTTGACAGTTTCTCCACTGCAGAGGCCCTCATAGACCTTCTGTTTTCTGGATGGTCCAGGAAATCCTCAGAGACACTGACCTATGGGTCCTTGTTCTCAGATGCCCCATACACAAGCTCTCCTGTCCTTTATTCCTTTAAAAACTTCACAAAGCATGACACAGTCCACTAAACTTGTTCATGAGAGCGTCTGGACAAAAGTAAGAGGAGAGGAAAGGAAATAGCTAACAATCACAGGGAGGTCCCTCAAGGAAGCTCTGAAAGTCCCCTTCTTCAAAACCCTCTGACAAACCTATATGGAATTTGAACATTGTCCAGAATAAGAACTGAGAGAAAATCAAAGCCTAAGGTGGAAAAAACTTGTCCTACTTTGCCTCCCATACCAGTCTCAAGGACTCTGGCCAGACAAGCAGACAGGGGTTCTGCCTCTCACAGACAGCTCAGCTTTATGCTGATCACATCTGCTTCCTAACATGTTCTCATTATTAAGTTGTACGTCATGTGCTGACCACAGGTTGGAGGCACTCTAGCGTCCCAGATAACTTATCAGACAACTTCCACATCATCATCTCAAGGGTCCTCACAATACCCAAGAAAGAAGTGTGTGCAGGATTTTGGTTTCCCATTTCTTAGATAAGAAAACTGGACCCCACAGTAATCAAATAAATTATGTCAAGATCATATAGAAAGAAAGAAGAAAGGAGCAAATCAGAACTAGAGCCCAAACATCTAACTCCTAGTCCAAGGGTCTTACCAAATTCAAGGGAATTTACAAAGGTTATTTCACACATGAGTCATGAAGGATGCTCCCAGCTGGCCGACATCAACGAAAGGGCTCTGGAAATATCATCAGCACAAAATGATTTTCCTCATCTGAGTTAGGGCAGCAAAGTCTAATAATATGAAATCTTTCCAAGCTTAGGAATTTAAAAAAATGGGTTTTCATGATGGTGTCATCACTCTTAATGAAAAGAAATTAGACAATTTAGAAGTGGCCCATTGGTCACTGAGTGATTATGAGCCAGCATTTGAGTACCTTTCTCTGAGCTCTCACAGTACCCTGGATCTTCATTATATAATTTCCCACAATCCATTGAATGTGTCTATTTACATGTTGTTATGGTTTGGATATGAGGTATCCCCCCAAAACTCCTGCTAATACTATTCAGAGGTAAAATGATTGCATTATGAGACTTATAACCTAATCAGTCCATCGTACTGACTAAGTGTAAGAGTAGGCAGGTAGAGATGGCTAGGAGAGGCGGATCAGTGGGGGTTTGACCTGAAAGGGTGTATCTTCCCTAGGGTCCCTCCCCTACCCCTGATTCCTGACTCCACTGTGAGCTGGGCAGATTTGCTCCCCTGGGAACTTCCCCAATGATGTCTTGCCTCAACTTGAGGCCCAGAGCTATGCCTCTGAAACTATGAGCCCCAAATAAACTTTCCCTCCTCTAAGTTATTCCTTTTAGGCATTTTGGTCACAGCAATTCAAAAACTCACTAAAACACATGTCTAATTTATCACCACCATCCCTAGTTAAATCTAAGATATTCTGGGCACAGGCCATAAATATTTTGCTATTTTTTTGCCTACTATTTACTGCAGGATATAACAGACCTTGATAAGTTTTCTGAATTTAGTAAAAAGTGGGTGGCTCTATGATCTCCCCACTTGTTGTCTGCTTTATCCTGAATATATTCTTGGTAAGGAAGGGAAAAGGCTGTCTGTCAGAGAGCTCCTTCCCGTGTCTGGCAATTATCCTAGATGTCTCTTCATGCAGAACCCAAATATATCTGTCTGCATATCTACTCATGTGTTCTCTGGCTAATTTTCAGGGTCACAGAGAACAAATATTATCCACCACTCTAATTCTTTAGTTCATCATTCCTTCAGTAACTTCTATTATTCAATTAATACAGATTAATTTAAGTGCTTGGTACTATACTAAGGTTTGGAAGTGCAAAAATGATGAACATTAGTCTTTTCTTACTGGGGAAAACAATTTAATGTAGGTGATATTGATGTAAATGAACAAGGAAAATGAAACATACTAAACTTCTCTGGTGGAAGGAATTATAGGCTAATGTAGGACAAATTGAAGATATGCCAAAGGGCGGGGGAAGAGAAGGGTATAAGAGCAGATTTATCAAAAGAGAGAATGTCTCAGTTGTGAACCCTGTTATTTGAAGACAGTTTTTGTTCCAATTGAGCAGGTGCTTTTTCTTCCTATATGTCTCTGTTCCATATTCTGCTTCTTATACCATGTTTACACAACCTGTTAGCATTCAGGATGCCTTCTTACTCTTCAGCTTCATATTGTAGGGTTGATGTGGGTAGGAAATTGTCACCTCTTTCCCATTCTAGACATCAGACTACTATTGACTCTATCTAGGATTATACTAGGTTGCAAATATGTCGTATTCCCTCAGATTTTGACACACTCTACATTTGTCACTATATGAGCCACCAGAACACATTAGCAGTTCAGGAGGTAGAAGAAGAACGATGAAAGAGAAATCAGACCTCCTGTAAATAAGGCAGGTTTGAGTTCAAGAGATTCAATGGAAATAACAACAGCAAAGCTTTTTGAGGCCAGCTGGACTAGTTAAACACCTCAATAGCCTTGCATCCACCGAAAACTTTGTCATCATTTCCCTAAATAAAACATGGGAGATACGTTGATCACATACATCAAATGGAATATTTTCATCAAGAATGGAAATGACATTGGAATGACATACTTGTACGACAGAGTCAGTGGCCAACCACCAAAGATCTGTGCCACTTTCTATCACTTATGGTTATTGCTGCAAAAGAGCCACCAGTAAGGATCTATTTTCCCCAGTGCCCTTATGTTTAGGTGGTGTCTAGGACTAGTTCTAGCCAATGGAATGTGATTGCAAGTGATCATATTCCAAGTTTATCTGATAGTCCTTCTCTAGTCTCTCGGTCCCTTCTGAGGTCACTTTGATAACTGTTGGAGATAGCATTATTACCAGAACAAAAGAAAAGACACACACTGGTCTTGGTGAGAGCAAGAAATAAACCCATATTTTGTTCAGGCATTGAGATTTTGTTGCTTATCTATTATAGAAGTTAGCATTTCTTAGTCTACAAGAACTTGTCCTAGGCAAGCCTGGTGAACCCTGATTTCAAACTACTCCTTTACTCAAACATGAGAAACACTAATCCCAGGATAATTTTTGTGAGCCTCCATCTATAGCTTTTGGGAATTGTCTTCTTCCTTGTTTTGAAGATCAGCGTGATACTTGCCAGCCTCAGTCTTTCATTCTCCATAATTCCTTGAAAGTCATACAAAGGCTTGGTTTTGTTTTTTGTTGATTGTTCATTTGGTTTTTTCAATCTCCTGAGACTCATTTTGGCCAGGTGAAAGAACCTCATTTAAGGTGATCTCAGGCTTTCTTATAAGGCTTTACCACTTGGCAGGCAACCTCTTTGCCTGCCAACATTTATTCTGCTCTTTTTGATCTGAGAATCATTCAGTTACAGAAAAGGGCAGAAATGGATGTGTGAGACCTGCATTCTCTGAATCATCTGTCTATATTTCATAATCCCAAGAAGAAATCCAACCCTATTTCTGTGGTGTGAAAAGTCGTGTTCCTCGAAAATTCAAGTCCAAACTTAATCTCCACACAAGAATATTAAAAGGTGGGGCTTTTAGGAGGTGATTAGGTTAGGAGGGCTCCTCCCCTGAGAATGGGAGTAAGGCTCTTACAAAGAGGCTCTATGCCACATTGGGACCCCTATTTTACCCTCTGCCCTTCTCTCATATGAGAAGACAGCATTAATCCCCCTCAAGAATGCCACAAAGTACCCTCTTAGAAGAAGAAAGCAGCCTTCATGAGACACAGACCCTGCCAAGCCTGGATCTTGGACCCTCACCCTCCAATACTGTAAGAAATAAAGTTCTGTTGTTTATAAATTACCCAATCAGTCAGTAGGCAATTCATGATAGCAGCACTAATGAACTCAGTCACCTATCATGATTTTCATCTCTAAATCCAATTTTTAAAACTATGCGTATGTGAGGGCTCGGGGGGATTGAACCCAGGGCCTTCTCTTGTACTTGATAAGAATGTGCTCTATCACTGAAGTATACCCCCAACCCCTAAAAAAGTTGGGACGTCTTGCTGCCTTCTTATATTAATACTTCTTATATTAATTCCTGATTAGATACATTTTGGACAGTTTTTCATATTTCAGAATAAAAGCTATTCATTCCACAAATAAATACTGAGCAAAAATTCTGTTTTAAGATCCCATTGAAATTTAAAAATTTCAATGTAATATACAAAATGCCAAGATAGGGGTAAAGTCCCAAGTATTCATTGTACAAAATATGGGGCACTAAATTCAAGTTGGATCCAAAATTTCAAGGGTCTTTCCTTCCAGGTCTTATCTTTATGCATTTTTGAATCTATGTTCCAAAGACTTAGGTCTACCTACTGTCTCACAAGCAACTACAGCTTTAAAAGACCCATTGTTTCCCCCTCATGTTTATAGTTCCCATCTTCCCAGTCTTCAAGCTGGAGAGAAGAAAATATAATTTATTCATTTTAGATCCGTGATAGTTAATAGCAACCATCAGTATATGCTTCTGAAATTGAATTGGAATGAAAAGTACACATCATTTACATGTTAGTAACTAATTCTCTGTTGTTAAGGTAGGGGAGAAGCTTGACATCTTTTCCTCCCCTTTCTCAAAGGTAAAATTCTTAATGAGTCAGACTGTTCTACTCAATTTGAAAATTTTATCTGTACTTAGGAATGTTAATGAAGGTGCTGTGTATTCTTTTCCTTTTTGTGATATTGAGGTTTGAACCTAGGGTGCTCTAGACTGAACTACAACCCCAGTCATTTTTTAAAAAATTTTATTTGAGACAGGGTCCCACTTACTTGGTCAGGCTGGCCTCAAATTTGTAATCCTCCTGCCTCAGCCTTCAGAGATGCTGGAATTACAGGTATATGCTATCATGCCTGACTTCTTTTTATTTTTAAGGTTTATTTTTATCAAATTTATACATGCCTATATTTTCAATTCAAATAGTTCTTGAAAGCTTACTTTGAAAATAGTTTTCACATCTTCTCACTTCTCCCCCTCCACTCCCACATCCCAAAAGCAGCCAAATCTTAAAAGAAAATCTTTTTTTCCTGTGTTTTTCATCATTTTATCTTATATTTCCTTTCACATCTTATTCCTAAATATATGAGGCAGAAAAATTATAAAGTTACCATAAGAGCTATGTTTATTTGTGGCCTTAAGACAGTAGGGCCTTCCACCAACCATAGCTTCAGGACAACATGTGAACTGATTATGATCACAACACACAGACATTTTTACTATATACACAGCTCCATAGTAAATTTCCACTGTTGTGCCAAAGACTAGCTAATTGTTTGCCAATCCTGTTTCATCTCTTGGGATGTTTTCCAGTCTCCCGTGAAATGAGATGGAGGCCATGTTCATTCTGGTCAATAGAATGTGGACAGAGTGAGGGATGTCACTTATAGGCCTGGCCTCTAACAAAATCCCTCATGCTGCTAGGAGAAAGGGACCTCAAATCATCAGAATCATCCTGGAATGGGGAGAAATCTAAGTCCATGAGTCAACATTTGGAGGAGAGCCACCTGACCTGCATAGGACTTTGCAAGAATGAGAATGGAAATGTTATCCTTTTTTTGTGAAGAAGATTTTGGAGTTTATTTGATACTATACATAGTCTAGCTTGCCCTGACTAGTACAAATGAATTCAAGAACTCAAACCTGGGGGGCGGGGGAGTCAGCAGGTAACTGCAACGAAGGGACAAACAAACCAATATAAAGTAAATCACTTCCTCTACTTAGCTCCCAAGAGTCTTATGGAGTCAAAAGAGTTGATAGATGAAGTCTTTGGCAGGCATCTACAATTGCTGAAATAAGCAGGACCTAGGCTTAGCCTCCCTGAATTCAGCTGCTTCAGTGCCCCTTGCACCCAAAGCATCTAGTGGTAAAAGTCACCAGTGCTGTGCGCTGTCTGGCCCAGTCTGAAGCAATCATTGACACTCAGGATGGTGTGACACTAGATCTCAGCAGCAACAAGAGCCATGAGATTCCTGAGAAAGAACATGAAAAGTGATCATTCATTCGTTCCCCTCCATTTCTACTTCCCAAACACAGCCAGTTTTTTCAGCTATTTCCTTTAATATTTTATCTCAAGTACATGCTTCAGAAAATGATAAGGCTTCCTTTAGAACTGTTTGATTAAGGTCAGAAGTTTAGCCCCAGAGGAGACAAAATGAAATGAGCTCCAAAGGGCCAGTATATTAGTAGGGATATAATTTGTTTAAAAGGGAGCACAGGGTGGGGAGAATAAATGTGAACCAAGAAATGTGGGCAGGTTCTGACCCAAAATAATATAAAAATGAGACATTAATAAGGTCTATGTTTGATGAAGCAGGCCCTATGCTTATCATATGAAATATGGCCACATACGTATCATACTTAAGCCACTCAGGCACTTTTCAATTTCTCTTGAATTTTGTAATGCAGATCACATTTCCTCCTAGGGTTTGACCCCTTTGACCTCCATGAAAGGCTTCGAGTTCCCAGAACATGTCACAGCCACACAACTGATATGGTTATCTTTAAAGACATACTAAAGCATAAATAACTGCTTTATCTCTATTTCTTAAGCCCAATAGGATAAAATACAGGATGAAGATCCCTTATCCAAATGCCTGAAGAGCCAGAAATGTTTTGGATTCTGAGTTTTTCAGATTTTGGAATATTTCCAGAGATCTTATAAGTTGAACTTCTATAATCAGAAAATTCAAAATCCAAAATCCAAAGCTTTTTTGAGTGGTTGAGCATTTATACCTATAGAATGACCCTATTTTTTTTTCTTTTTAATGGAAAAAAACAAGTGATGAAACTGAAACCCCATGTATTCGCTGGTAAAATGTAAAATGACAAAACCATTGTGGAAGAATTTGTCAGTTCCTCAGAAAGTTAAATATATAACTGCCACATGACTCAGCAATTCACTCCTAGGTACATATCCCAAAGAACTGAAAGCAGGGACTTACGGGTATATGTACACCAATGGTCACAGCAGCATTACTCACAATAGTCAAAGATGAAAACAACCCAAGTGTTCACCAACAGATACACTGATAAACAAAATATGGTGTAGATACACGTGGAATACTATTCAGACATAAAAATAAATAAAGAATTTTACATTTGCTGCAACATTAATGAACTTTGAAAACATGCTTCATGACATAAGCCAGGAAAGGAGAACAAACATCATATGATCCCCTTTATATGAGGTATCTAGGACAAGCAGATTTATAGAGACAGAAAACGGAACTTACCAGGGGCAGGGAGAGGAGAGCAGGGAGAAAGGATGGTTGCAAAGTAATATATGTTAATCCTGATCATAAAAGTTTTAGATATACATAGTGTGATAGGTATAAAGCATTGTGTCTGTATTTTTGAAAGTTTTTTTAAATTTCTGTTGGAGTGTTATAATTATACCTACTAGTGGGATTTGCTATGTCATATTCAAACATGCACATAATTGGATCAATCTCATTCCCCACTACTTTTCTGTTTCCTTCCCTCCTCCTCTCCCTGATCCACTACTCTTCTGGTATCCCTATTATTATTTTAATTAGTGCTTTATAATTATACACACACACACACACACACAGGTATTACACATATACACCCTATATGCGGGTTCCATTGTGGTTTATCCATACATGGACATAGCCTAATTTGGTATATTTAATTCCCTAGCACTTCTCCATATTCTTCCTTCCTCCCTCACTCTACCTTATTGGTCTTTCTTTTATTTCAGTGAGATTCCCCTCATCATCATCATCATTATAATTATTATTATTATGGCTTTATAGTTTTATACATAGTAACTGGGTTCATCCAAACAGACTCATGCATGCATGAAAATCAATTTAAGTTCATCATCCCCACACTTTTCCCTCCCCCCCCACCTCTTTCTTGATTCTTGCCCCCCCATCTTTCTCCAGCTTCCACATATGAGAGAGATCATTCAACCCTTGACTTTCTGAGTCTGACTTATTTCATTTAGCTTGATGTTTTCTATTCCATCCACTTACCAGCATATTACATAATTTCGTTCTTTATTTTTATGGCTGAGTAAAATTCTATTGGGTATATGTAGACCCCAGTTTCTTTATCCTTTCTCTATTGATGGGCACCTAGGCTGTTTCCATAACTTGGCTATTGTGAATTGTGCTGCTGTAAACATTGGGATGCATGTATCACTTTTGTATGCTAATTTTAGATCTTTTAAATAAGTACCAAGGGGAGGGAAAGCTATAATGTACGTATTTAATGCCACTGAATTATATACCCATAATGGGTAAAATGATAAATATTATGTTACGTATATTTTACCACAATAAAATATAATAACAACATCAAATGCTGATTCTTTAGAAGTACTTTTTAAAAAGAGTAAATGGTTAAGAAACAAAGGCCCTAAATTAGCAAATAGTAGTTAAAAATGAAAATAATAGTACAAAAGACTTGTTTAATATCATCAAGGGATAAATATGAACAAGTAGAGACCAATAGATTTTAAAACTTGGAAAAACAAAAATGAAAAAATTTGGTACAAGAAAAAACATAAAGTTAAGTAGACCAATAAACACAAAGAAATGAAAATACATCAAATACCTATCTCTACAAAATTCCTCAAGTCTTGATTTATTTGTAAGATACATTTAAAATTCTAAAGAACACATTCTCAAGTATCCTCACAAACTCAGAAAGAGACTCAGAAAAATGAGGGAGAAGCTCACGTGCACACGTGTGCCACATATGTGTACATGTGTACACACAGCCCAGGTCACCAGCAGACAGTGCTGCAGGAAGATTTCCACAGCTGTCCAGTCCTTATTTAGACACTTCAGTATCTAATGCATTTCCACTGACTTGGCCAAATTTTCCTTATCTTCAGAGATTACAAGTCTCAGAGTATCTTTTCTCTAAGGGAAGCAGATAAAATTAATCAAATAAAAATTTAAAAATTTTTATTATAGCAAATAGAAAGACCAGTTCTCACCACTCTGATTTACTGTATACCAAACCCTAAGATGAGGAAATAAAAACATATCTCCTTTAGTCTTTCCAACTATCCCATAAAGCAAATATTAACATTTCTTCTCCCACCTCCTGCCACTACACAGATTAAACCAACTCAGAGAAGTCATGTGACTTTCCAAAGTCACACAACTGTAAGAGTTCAGCAGGATCTAAGGTCAGGTAGGGGGAACCCCAAAGCCAATGCTTTTAATCACTAAGCTGTAACTGTTGCAAAGTCAGCAAACATTAGTTATATCAGCTGAACAAGTTAGGAGAGGGAAGTACATCTACACAGTCAACCATATATACTCTTTCTGCAGGGCAATCCTGCAGTCCAGAATCTGGCCATTTCATTTCTATGACTTTACCTCCAGAGGAAAAAATCAGAAAGTGTTTAACAGTTTTCTGAGGTTTTGGTTCAAATAGTCAAAATATTCAACAACAGGAATTTTATTAAATTATGATAAAAATATATAATTTTAAAATTTGGCACCACTAAAATGAGATGAAAGTCCACATTTAGTAATAGAAAGCCATGTTATAGTAAGCCATGTTATGGAATAGTGATTATGATTCAATTATAGTTAAAATTTAACTAAGTTTGTGTGTGAGCATATATTAAAGTCTATAAACATATGGCACGTATTTTTTTTTTAATCTCTATAATCATGTTTATCTCTGTTGGGGAGACTCTGCCTGATTTTTAACTGTCTTGATTCCTCCAGCTGTCACGTTGGTTGTTAACTCCCCTGGTAACCCCCTTCCATCTTGCAACTCTGTTCTGGTATCTGCCCCTTTCCACATAGCCATTTGCTTCACGGAAAGTTGGGGCCATCCTCCAGTCCTGAATTGAGTAGTCTAAGGCTCTAAATTAATCACAGTGGTCCCATTCTCTTTTCCAGCAATTTGTTTCAGCATGAACAAGTAATGCAGATTTGATCAATGAGATATAAGTTTACTGGGAGACATCAGAAAAGGTTTATTCAGTGTTAAAAATAAAAGAAAGAAAGAAATCGCTCTTTTACCAAATGTTGTGCAGGGTCAAATTATGATACTGAAAACAGTTGAAGACATTGGTTGAGCAGAGCTAATCGGAGGAGAAGCACACTTCTCTTCAAGAGAGAAGAGATGAAAAGAATCTGAATTCACAGTGGCATTGGTGAGCCCCGTCATCAACCAGCCCTAAAAATGCCTGATTTGGGATTTCTTTTTATGTAACAATGTTTTCCTTTTTGTCTAATATATTACTTTTACACTAAAACAAATCTAACTTATTTAAAATATTTTTTGTGTAGTCTGGATTTGTTTACAGTGTGAATGTAATCTAAAGGATACCTCAAATTCACCGTTGAACTTTGCCCCCAAATATACTCTGTTCACTGGCTTCCCCATCTCATCTGACAGAAACTCTACCTTTCTGACTCAGACTAAATACCTTAGACACAGTCTTTCACTCTCTATGAAAAATACATATAAAATTTACATCTCAACTTTTTAAGTGTACCAAGCAATAGTATTACATATATTTACATTGTTGTGCAACCAAACTCCAGAACTTTTCCATCTTGCAAAACTCTAATTCTGTATCAGACAACTCCCCATTCATCTTTCCTCTGCAACTCGTGCTAGCCATGCTCTACTTTTAATTTCTCTGAATTTGAATTTGACTATTTAGATAGCTCACAGAAGTAAAGTCATATGGTATTTGTGTATTTTTGTACTGGCTGATCTTATTTAGCATTTTGTCCTCCAGGTTTGTATGTGTAGGAGCATGTGTCTGAATTTCCTATAAGACTAAATAATATTCCATTGCGTGTATATACCACAATTTGCTTATCCGTTTATCTGTCACTTGGGTTGCTTATGCATTTTGGCTAGTGTGAATAAAGCTTCTATGAATGTGGGATTCAAATATTTCTTTAAGACCCTACTTTTGGATATATACCAGAAGTGGAATTGCTGGGTCATGTGGTTATTCTTCAGTTTTCCATTGCGACTGCACAATTTTACATACCTTCCAATGTGTGCAAAGATTACAGTTTCTCAATATTCTTATCAACATTGTTACTTTCTATTTTCTGTTTTTGTTTTGTTTTGTTTTTATACAGTAGCCATCCTAATGGGTGTGAGTGGTATCTTGTTCTCAGATGATTAATGATGTTGAACATCTTTTCATGTGTTTGTTGTCTATTTTCTTTGGAGAAAAGTCTATGCAAATCCTTTAGTCATTTTTGAATCAGGTTGCTTATTATAACTTCACTGTAATGTAGTCATGTCACAATTTTCACTCCTAATATTATTCATTTGGTTTTGTTTATTTGTTTGGTTTTTGGCCAATCCTGCCACAGGATTAACTCTTTTGTCAGTATTTGCAAACATTTTCAGCTGTGGTTTTGATGACTTTCTAAAATGCCTGTTTTTTTTTTGTTGTTGTTGTTGTTTTTTTCCTATTTCATAATTTTTGCACTATCTTGTTTCCTTCCTTCTGCTTTCCTGGGGGGGTTCCTGTTGTTATTTTTCTAAGTTTTGGACAGAATGCTGAGGAAATAGATAACTGTAAGGCCCAGAATTGTTAACTCATTTGTCTAGAAAAAGTATAAATGAAGTCAGGGAGTCAGGGGCTGTGGAACCCCAGTAAAAGCTGTTAAGAATCTTAAAAGCAAAGAAGACTGTTTTAGCAAAAGAATGTTGAAAAGACAAGCCCTTAAGTATGACGGCAACTATTTAGATAGATAAGAAAAAGGTTATCCAAGCCTTAGTAACTTATAAAACTTATTCCTTTACTTACTGTTTATCTTATCACAAGTAATTACATTCCTAAGTCATGTCAAAAGGTTCATTTTAATTATCCCAAATAATGTTTAATTTATGACTTTTAGTGTTTGCTAAAGAAAAGGAAAGTTGTTAAAATAATTGCTGTGTAGTGTATTCTCATTAAAGTCACAAACTCTTTGTGATAATAAATTCACATTGATTGCATCTTCATGTGCCAATCAGCAAAAACATTTAAAAGAATTATAAAGATTCTCTAGCTGGGCGTGGTGGCACACATTCAAAATACAAATTAGTCCTTCATCCTTACTTAACCAATTTTACAATTTAAAAAAAGAAATAAACTAATTCCAGCACTTGAATCTTAAAATAAAGTACAGAATTTTCATTTATCTTACCAATGCCTCACTTGTCAAGCCAGGCTATCTGCTTCTGTAACTTGGCCATTTAATGCTTCAAATGTCCCCCCAATATAATCTAGGTACATCCCTCAAGATTTTGTATTTATTTTATAATAGACGTCCTATTCCAACATTTTCCAACTTTTGTAATGATATAATTATTAATTAATTAGCTATATAAATGTTATATTTAAAACATGAAAACATGAGCTTTTCAAAGTTACTTTTGTTACTTTCTGACTTCAAGGAAATGTGCTCAAAGAATAAGGTCTGTTTAGTATTTATTTATTGAATCTGAGGGAGGTTTTATGGCCTATGTGGGGGGAATCCTTTTTCTAGTGTTCATTATGCACTTGAACTGCCCAATCAGTGTTCTATGTATGTTCATTTTATCAAATTTCTTAATTATGTTATTCAAATTATCTACAACTTTAAGGTGTCTCACTTGATCTATCAAGGACTATAATGGATGTGTTAAAATATTCCACAATAATTACAGCTCTATCAAGTCTTCCCTACAGTTTTATAAAGTATTTGTTTCAATGCTTGGTGCTACCCCATAATGTCTAAATAAGTTTTGGATCCCTTAAATCATTACTTGTATTTATTTATTTATTTTTGGTACCAGGGGTTGAAACCAGGGGTACATAACCATTGATCCACACCCACAGCCCTTTTTATGTTTTGAGACAGGTCTTGATATGTTGCTTAGGGCTTCAATAAGCTGCTGAGGCTGGCTTTGAACTTTTGATGCTTCTGCCTCAGCCTCCCAAGTTGCTGGGATAACAGACATGTGCCATCACACTTGGCTCATTACTTGTATTAAAGATATTCTGTCAGATGTTGCTACTGGCATATCGGCTTTCTTTTTCTAATTGCATGGTGTATACTTTACAATTCTTTTATATTTAACTTCTCTGTATTCTTGATTTTTACTCGTATCTTTTGTACACATAATTCTTAAAAATTTTTTTAACGAATTTGAGAATATAACATTAAATTGCTGCTTCCCAGCACCTCCAGTCTTGCTTAACTTACTCTAGATTTTTTCCTAACACTTGTTATATTTAAACATATTACATAGCTTTCTTATTCAAGGTATTCTATTATCTCTTCCCATTAAATACAGCATTAGTTCCATGAGCATGGAAATTTTTGTCTCTTTTGCTTTCTGATATCCCAAGTGTTCACATCAGAACCTGGCATATAATATACACTCAGTGGGTAATTTTTGAATATTTAGTGACTATTTCTCTTTTATTTGTTAAGTCTAATGCATTTACATTATCTTGTGATAACTATTATATTCAGACTTATTTCTATAATCTTTTTTTTCCCTAAGAGATGGGGTCTCACTGTGTTTCCCAGGCTGGTCTCAAACTCCTGGGCTCAGGGAATCTTCCTACCTCATCCTCCTACATAACTGGGACTACAAGCATGTACCACCCATTCAGCCACAACCTTATATGCATATTTACATATAAGGAATAAAATTATACATTTTTTAAGAATTATAGCTTTTATTTTCTTGACAATTTCATCAGGAAATTTAAGAATTGATGGAATCCTTCACTGGCATTGTCAAGAGCGTATTGTCATTAACATAGACAAAACCTGTTTGCATCTTTCTATAACACCAGAATTTATTGAATAACAATTTCTTCCCTCTACCCTTTCATTACTGCTACACCACTTTCATCAGTGACAGTTCACTGAACACTCGCCTGATAATAATAAGCTGGCAAACACAAGTTCTTTTATTCCAATCTTAATTGCTAATATCTACAAAACTTAAGTCACACATACTTTGCACAATGATGTTATAAATAGGTTGCAGAAATACTAATAAAGGGTTAAAGCAGCCACAGGGTTACAGGATGCTGTGCCAAGAGCAGAGAGAGACAGAAAGAGAGAGAGAGAAGCAGTCAGAGTACCTGTAGGTAGTCAATAAGGATTTTAACAAAGCACTTCCATAGAGTTGTCACAGGGTCCAGACAGGATGGATTGGATCTACAGCAGTTGCAGTTTCAGAGTATCAGCTCAAGGTGTCAGCCTGAAGTGCACCATGTGTGGTTGGTCCTCCCAGGTAGGAGAAACCACATGTTGCTGAAGCCTGATGGGGATAGGAAATCAGGGATTCATTGCTGTGGTGATTTTCCTGGGCAAGGCTCATGATGAGTGACCAGATGATGGGTTCGAGACATACTATGACAAGTCTCAGGGTTCTCCTCTTTTATGGGTTGCAAGTGAGGGGTTCTCATCTGGTGAGGTTGATAAATTCCCATGTCTGGTGTTCCTGATATGGATGTCCATGTGTCTGGGTACTCCTTGATTTCGTTTGTTAAGTAGACATGTATAAGTTATTTATCAATTTGTGGCCTTACAGTGATGCTGGGCAGATGGGAGTTGTTTACTTGTACAAATAAGGTCTAAAGTCATCCCACGTTGGCACTTGAACTCAAAATGGAGCAGCTCATGGCAAATTACTGCATACAAAATGAATAACCTAATTTAGGCACAGTCTGAAAACTGCTGTTCTATGCATCAAAGAGAATTTCATAGCTCTCCTTGGGCATGTTCTCTTGATGGTCAACATATTGGCCTTGATGGAGACTGTGTTCTCCTGTCTACCAAATTAGAGGTCTTTTGTCTTAAATATAAAAGTTAGTGAACTCACTTTTTTTGTAGCTTCAATTTATTTGTGTCTTTGAATATAAGTTTATCTCTTGTAGACAATGTAGAGTTGAATTTTTACTTTATCCACTTTGTCAATCTCTATCTTTTGACTGTGGTGTCACTCCATTTCCTGCAATTACTCATAGGTGGGACTTACATCTGCCATTTTGCTGTTTTCTATACATAATATGCCCTTTTTTCTTCCCTCTACCCTTTCATTACTGCTTTCTTTTATGTTAGTTTTTGAGTATACCATTTTATTTCCTTAATATTTCTTTTGTCACATTTTGGAGTTATTAGCATTTTCCCTGGAGATAGAAATTAACACCTGAACTCAAAGCAATCTAGCTAAGAGTCAAATTAACTTAATTTTGCTAATACGCAAAAACTTTGGTCCAATAAAACTTTATTCTAACTCATCTCCTTTTAGTATTACATTCAAATTATAGCTATTTACTTCCCATAAATCCATAAACAAAGCTTTAAAATTATTGCTTTTTGTAGTTATCTTTAAGCAGATAGAATAGCTAGAAACAAAAATACATTTATGTTGTCTTTTATATTTACCTATGAAAATAGGTAAATATAAAATAGTGATATTGCTTTGTGTGGATTCAAGTTACTGTTTAGAATCCTGTCATTTAACCCAAAGAATTTCTTTAATGTTTCTTGTAAGGTAAATCTTTTAGTGAAGAATTCTGTTTCGATATCTGAGAATGTCTTAATTTCATCTTAATTTTTGAAGAATATCTTAACTAGATGTAGAATTCTTGGTTGATAGTTTTTTTTTTTTCTTTCAGCACTTTTAATATACATCATCCCACTGTCTCCTGGTCTCATAACTTCTGATGAGAACTCAGCTGTTAATCTTACCAAAGATCACTTGTGCCTTCACTTTCTGTGTTCCTGAATCTCTCGATCTTTGGCTTTCATTAGTTTGACTATCATGTGACTGAGTGTGGATTTATTTCAGTTTATTCTACTTAAGAGTCTATTGCGTTTCCTGGTTGTTCAGACTAGCATTTTTCATCTGATTGGTAAATTTTCCTGCTGTTATTTCTTCGAATATTCATTATTCTCCTTTCTCTGCTCTTCTTCTGGAACTCCCTTATGAATATTTTGGTATACTTAATGGTTTCTCACAAATCTATAATGTTCTGCTCATTTTTCTTTATTCTTTTTTCCTTCTGTTCCTCAGACTTGGTAATCTCAATTGATCTGCCTTCAAGTTCACTGGTATTTTTTTCTTCTGCCAGTTCAAATCTGATGGTGAGCCCTTTAATACATTTAATATTTCCATTATTATATTCTTCAACTCCAATATTTCCATTTGGTTTTTAAAAGTAATTTCTATCTCTTTATTGATATTCTCTATTTTAGGTGAGACATCTTTCACATACTTCAATTCTTTAGACAGAGTTTTCTTTAGTTCTTTGAACATATAATAGCTGGTTTAATGTCTTTGTTTAATGTCTGGGCTTCCAGGACGTTTTTACTCCCAAGAGCCATTCTTTCCTGCCTGTTTCTTTGCATGTCTTACATTTTTGATTGATAAGTAGACATTTTATTTTAATTTATTATTATTCTTTGGCTTCAAAAGTTTGGGAGGACACTCATAGAGATGTTCAAGACTTCAACCCAGAGAATTCATTTGGTCTTTAGGGAGAAATCCATATTGTGGGGAACCACTCTGAATGATTCACTCTTTCCATCCTGGAGCGGAGAGGCTTTGACCGGTCACTACATCTCATAGTGACCTGGACATTGCCCCAGTGCAGGAAGTTTGAGGGTGTGTCTTCAGACATAGGCCTGTTGCCCCATGGATTGAGCTACACTCACCTGTTCCTTTGTGATATTACCCCTTTGCTCTGTTTGAGATAGAATGTTCCATGGAAACAACCTTTGTGTGTCTCCTTCTCTTGCTCTGCCTTTGGGTGTGGCCTTCCTAGATGTCAGTCAACCTGCTGACAGCAGACATCACGAAGCTAGACTCAGCCCCCTGAAACCTGACCCCTTGCCTCACTTGAATGGCTTCTCAATAAAAGGGTTCAGCATGTGTTCTCTCTTTCTGTGGACCCTTAAAGTCAGAGGAGCCATCACATGACTCAAAGATAAAGGTATCTTTGTCTCTTGTGTGATTATTTTGCACAGCCCAGTTCACCTGGAGTGACCCTCAGTTTTAGTTGTGAGGAACGTGACACCACATCTCACTCTTTCACCCTAAGGATAATCATGACATGTGGGAATGGAAACCCTGATAAATAAAACCACTTCAACACATAGGAATGAACTCTGAAGTTTTAGAAAAAAAGAGAGAGCAGATAGGACTCTTGTTCCACAAAATATATTCTTTCCACAATCACTAACATTCCACACAAAGTGTCTGAACATTCCTAGAGGCCTTGAGAATGCCCACAAAATGGAGAGACCACAATTATTTGTTCCCCAGAAAAAAAACCTTTGACCTATTAAGGTCCAGTTCCTTAGTGCCTCCAGAAGGAAGGTATCCATATCTGGAAACTCCTTTCTCTCTGTCCAATAGCTAGGAGTAAAAATATGTGGGTGAGACTTTTCCATCCTGATGGAGAACAGGTGGGCCATACCTGACGGGAGATGGGAGCTACGTTTGTAGAAAATACCTTCCTCGTCCATACCAACAGATGTGAAGACTTCAGCCCATGTGCATTCCAGAAGGCTGAATCAAGCCATTGCCACCATGGATATTTGGAGTTTCATGAGGGATCAGTATCTACAAAGAATTTAATAACAGTCAATAGACCACAGTTAAAGTGACTAACATGAGGAGACTAATGCATAAATGCATGCACAAGTGTGATCACATACAACAGAAATGAAAATAAGTTACACTGTAAAAGCTTGAAGGAATCTACTTGATTATATTCTCCTCAGGAAATCAAACAGTGTGAACAGGAGCAACTAGTTAAGATATAACCTCATGTAGGTCAAGGAGTGTTTTTCTTTTTCATTTTTTATTTGTTATTTTTAGTTATACATGACAATAGAATGTATTTTGACATATTACACATACATGAAGTATAACTTCCCACTGTGTGTATTCATATATGAATATATGAAAGTTATGACTGATTTATTCTGCTATCTTTCCTATTCCTATCCCCCCTCCTTTCCCTTCATTCCCCTTTGTATAATCCAATGAACTTCTATTCTCTTATTCTGTGTTAGCATCTGTATATGTCAAGGAGTGTTTTCATTCCAGGATTACCAAGGTGAGATAGTTTCTGAGAACCATAACTCAAGGATATTATTAATAGTTCAGTCCAAGAATGAAGTGATCAAAGCTGAGCACACAGCTCATACCAAAGTCAACTCCCATCTGTTCACTTGAGCCCAGGTTCAAAGTCTATGATTAATAATTTAAAAAGGCAGAAGTAAAAAAGAAAATAAGCTAGAGTAGGCAAGGAATAAATCTAGAATTCTTAGATTACTCAAATGTCTCTATTTAAATTTGGTCTCAAGGCCAAGAAGAGTGGGCATGTCTTGGAAAGTTTCTGATTCCATTGGGAGGAAAAGAACAAAATCAAGCACTTTGCACATTGGACTCAAGAGACATAAGACAGCCATTTACCTTTCCCAGGACAAAATTCTTTTTTTTTTAATTTTTTTTAAGAGAGAGAGAGAGAGAGAGTGAGAGAGAGAGAGAGAGGGGAGAGAGAGAATTTTAATATTTTTTTTTTTTTTAGTTTTTGGCAGACACAGCATCTTTGTTTGTATGTGGTGCTGAGGATCGAACCCGGGCCGCACGCATGCCAGGTGAGCGCGCTACTGCTTAAGCCACATCCTCAGCCCAGGACAAAATTCTTCATCAGTTAAATAATATATCCAGATATCATGTCATTAAGGCCACCTTTAGTTCCAAATAGGATCTATAGTGTTTGTCAAAACCCACTTCAAAAGATTAGAAACATAGATATATATTGTGATAGCTATAGAGTAAGACAGATTTCTCATTAACTAACTGTAATGACTTGGACAAGTTAATTTACTTTTCTAAGTTATTTTTTCACTTTTCAGTGTGCTTACAGTGGTATTTAATAAGAGATAATATGGATGACACTACCGTTATTGCTTCATAAATGTAGAAAGCATCTGTCTTTGTTTTTTACTTATTTATTTTTGCATAATATTGATCTGCCACTGGTCTGACACTGAGCTACATCTCCAACCCTTTTTGTTATTTTAAGACAGGGTCTTGCTAGGTTGTGAGGCTGGCCACAAACTTGGGATCCTACACAGCCTCAGCCCCTACACAGCTGGGATTACAGGTGTACACCACTATCGCAAGTATTGGTTGTATTAATGTTCTATGTATCCTAAATTTGGTTCTTGGTGTAAATCCTCCCTCCCATACTTTTCATAATGATAGAAGCTAACATTTATTAAGTGGTCACCACATGACAGGCCTTATTTTATATAACACATAAATAATTATACATATTTACTCCTCATAATAATTCTATGAAGGTAGAAACTCTTTTTGGTACTGGAGATTAAATCCAGAGGTGCTTAACCACTGAGCAACATCCTCAGCCCTTTTTATTTATTTATTTTCTTTTTGAGACAAGGTCTCACTAAGTTGCCTAAGGCCTTGCAAAGCTGAGGCTGGCTTTGAATTTACTATCCTCCTGCCTCAGCCTCCTGAGACACTGCCCCCAGCTTAGAAACTGTTATCACCATTTAATAAGTGTGGACACTGAGAACAGAGAGTTTAATAATTTGTCCAGGGTCACAGAATAAAGTGTCAAAATCAAGCAATCTAGCTTTAAAGGTCAAGTTGTTAGCCACTATGCCATAACAACTGAAACTTGAACAACTAAACAGGTAATTCCCAAATCCAGCCTTCTAGTAATACAGGTCAGTGTAATTTTTGTCCCTATGAATTGGGTACCAGTGATGAAAGTTGTAATAACAATTTAATCAGGTGATAGTGACGCAGCAAGGCTTCTGTTAAACAGCACTCTAACGAGAATCTTGCAATGCACTAATTGCACAGGATTACACACTAAAGACACACACCACCTTCCTATGATCAAAGACTTTCCTATACCCCCTTAGCCTTCTTTCCATCCTCACAGATGGCAGATGAAGTTTGACACTGAGTTTAGAAAAGGTTACTCTCAGCACAGTAACAGAGAGTACAGTTGAGGATATGGGACATAGTTCAAAGCTTTTTTTTTTTTTTCCAGCACTGAGGTTAGAACCTAGGGGTGCTTTATCACTGAACTACATCCCCCAGCCTTTTTCTCTTTTATTTTGAGATAGGTTCTCACTGAGCTGCTGAGGCTCTCACTAAATTGCTGAGTCTGACTTAAAAGTTGTGGTTCTCCTGCCTTGGCCTCCTCAATTGCTGGGATTACAGGGGTATGACACCACAACTGTTTTGTTTTGTTTTGTTTTGTTTTTCAGTTCTGGGGATCAAATCCAGAGCTCCAAGCATGCTAGGCAAGCACCCTACCACTGGGCTACCTCCCTTGCCCAGTTCAATGCTTTTAAAGTCTACTGTGTAGCTGCCATTGGAATATAAGCTTTATAAATATTATTTTTTAAAACTTTATTTCAGTAATTGGCACACTATTCAAACTGTTCAACAAAAAAGCTGTTGACTCATCTTTGACTTTTCATTTCCTTTCACAACACACATGCAATCCGTTATCTTATCTTGTCATCTTTATCTTCAAAATGTGTGCCAAATCCAACCAATTTGGATTTCAACTACAGCCTCATCTGAGTAATTAAAACCTCTCTACTGGATGAATGTAATAGTCTCTTAACAAGGTTCTTTCCCCCACCCTTTTCCACTTGATTGTTTAATTTTCACAAAGCCACCAGAAGTAATTCTCTATGATCTTGCTCACAATGGAAACTAAAGTCCTTGCCCTGGCCTATGAGGTCCTGCATGTCCTGGTGTCTGGCTGCTTCATCTGCTAAATCTCCCTAACCTTGCTTGTCCACTCCAGCCACACTGGCCTGACCTTTACTGCTTTTCAAAACAGCAACTATTCTCCCTCCCAGGTGTTATGGTTTGGATGTGAAGTGTCCCCCAAAAGCTCTTGTGTGACACAATGCAAGAAGATTTCATTGTGAAATTATTGGGCGTGAGAGCTCTAACTCAATCAGTAAATTAATCCTCTATGGGGATTAACTGAGTGATAACTGAAAGCAGATAGGGTGTAATGGAGGAGGTGGGCATTGGGGGCAGGGCTTTGGGGTATATATTTTGTGTCTGGTGAGCGGGGTCTCTCTCTGCTTCTTGATCATCATGTGTGCTACTTCCTTCTGCCACACTCTTCCACCATGACATTCTGCCTCATCTCCAGCCCCAGGGAATGGAAGCAGCTGTCTATGGACTGAGATCTCTGAAATCATGAGCCCCCAAATAAACTTTTCCTCCTCTAAAAGTGTTCTTGTTGGGTATTTTATTCACAGCTGTGAAAAAGCTGACTAAAACACCAGGTAATTTGTATTTATTATTTCCTTTGCCTGATAATCTCTTTTCTTTGATTACATTCAGGACTCTAACCAAATGACTGTACTATAAGGGGCCTCCCCTGATCTGTGTAAATAGTAGACTTTGCCAAGCAAGGTGGTGCATACCCACCGTCTACACCACTACTCAGGAGGCAGAAGCAGGAGTATTGCTTGAGCCCTGGAGTTCAAGGCCAGCCTGGGCAACAGAGTGAGATGATGTCTAAAAAAAACAAAAGCCAGGCACAAAGGTGCACACCTGTAATCTCAGGTCAGAGAGGGAGGAAAAAGACAAAAGTACGGTCCAGAAAACTTACCACCATACTTGTGGGTAGCCTCTCTAAGAAAGACTTAGACCTAGAAAGTGATGGTTTTCAGGTACACTAAAAAAAGTGCCAGGACTCCCAGATTTGTGAACCCCATGAGGCCGAGAGGCAGAATATAGACCTCTGTTACAGAAACGCTGTGGCTATGTTCAAACATTCACACTCTATCACTAATGGCCATGAGAAACTCAAAGTTAGAAACCTACATTCTGTTTTTTTGGCAATCTTGTCTGCTTTCCATACTTTGGTGGGCACTTTGGAGGAGCTAGAGTCCTCCCCTGCAATGACTGATAGTAAATTTCTCAATAGCTCAGCAAGGAAGAGGTACTGAGTCAAATTTAATTTGGATTAAAAAATTTCAGTATGTTACCTACTGCTTACCAGATTTAGAACATTAGTACACACCAATTGAATCAGGTTTCTTCTCTTCTTCAAATATTTTAATGACTCACATCACATTTGAATAACAAGCTACCTCCTGACTACTAGACCAAGATTCTACCTGGCCTCACCTTTTTTGGGGGGGAGGGGGGTACTGGGGATTGAACTCAGGCCCATCACACACACCCCTTTTTATATATTTTATTTAGAGACAGGGTCATATTGAGTTGCTTATAGCCTTGCTAAGTTGCTGAGGCTGGATTTGAACTTGTGATCCTCCTGCCTCAGCCTCCCAAGGCACTAGGATTACAGTCATGTACCACTGCACCCGGCGCCCTCACCATTTTTAACACCCCATCCTCATATGCCAAATCATTATCCTTACTCCCTTTATACCAGCCTTCTATTTCAGTTCTTCCAAAATATTAAGATTTCTTATAACTCATGTTCTGTTCCCTTTGCTTAATACTCTTTCCCTTCCTTTCTTCACATACTGATTCCTTCTTATCTATAGGTCTCAGCTCAAATGCTACTTTCACAAAGAGGTATCTTATCTGAGACTCTTCTGTCCCAAGGTTCTCCATCACTGTATCACCTCAATTTCCCTTAACAAAAGGTAAGGATTTTCAGATTGAATAAAAAAGCAAGATCCAGAATACATGTTACATACAATGACACACTTTTGATTCAGATAATCTAAAAAGTTTCAGAAAGTAAAGAGAGACAATGTACCTTTGTTGGTCAGTATAATTAAAGGTTTGTTGATGTTGTTGGTTGTTATTATGGTTTAGCTATAAGGTGTCCACAAAAGCTCATGTGTGAGACAGTGCAAGAATTGTTTGGAGGTGAAATGGTTAGATTGTGAGGGTTGTAATGTAACCAATTGATCAGTCCATTGATAGGGATTAACTGGGTGGTAACTTCAGGCAGGTAGAGTGTGGCTGGAGGAGACAGGTCCCTGGGGTATGTCTCTGGTGAGCAGAGTTTTCGCTGCTTCCCCTTGCCATGTCCTGCCTGCTTCCCTTCTCCACACCCTTCCATCATGATGTTCAGCTTCACCTCGGGCCCAAAGCTATGGAGCTGGCCGTCCATGGACTGAAACCTCTGAAACCATGAGCCCCAAATAAACTTTTACCCTCTACATTTTTCTTGTCAGGTCTTTTGGTCACAGAGACAAAAAGGTGACTAAAACCTTGATTTTTTTTCAAATAGGTAATCTTTAGTTTCCTTGATTTTCTCTATTGCAATCAGCAACCATAAGAGAGCTGAAGTGGCTATATTAATATCTGACAATATAGACTTTAAAACAAGAAATTGTACTAGGGACAAAAAAGGGCACTGTAGAATGTGAAAGGGGTCAATATATCAGAAAATTCTAGCAATGATTAAGTCATACTTAATGAGAACCCAAAATACGTGGAACACCAATTGTCAGAACTGAAAGAAAAAACAGAAAGTTCAAAAATAATATCTGGATATTTTAATGCCTCACTTTTTAAAATTGATAAAACAGAAAATTTGTAAAGGTATAGAAGGTTAGAATAATACTATGAACCAGCTTTATTTAACTTCTGTATATAGACCATATACTACATCATAAATCAAGTCCCAATCAATCTTAGAAGACTTAAATCTTATAAAGTATGCTCAATGATCACATGGAATTGCATTAAAAATAGCAAGAAGTTATGGATATCCTCAAATGTTTCGAAATTGAACAAAAAGCCAAGTACAATGGTGTGTGCCTATAATCCCAGCTACTCAGAAGGCTAAGGCATGAGGATCACTTGAACCTAGGAGTTCAAGGCCAGCCTGGGCAACCTAGCAAGGAAGACCTGTATCTTTCCACTCCCCCTCTCAAAAAACAAAAAGGAAAGAAAGAAAAAAAAAAGGAAAGCAAAGAAGTTGAACAATATATTTCTGAATAATACATAGGTTAAAGAAAAATTCACAGTGAAAATTAGAAAATACTGTGAACTAAATAAAAAACAAAACCACAATATATCAAAATTTATGGGATGTGGGAAGCCATTCTCGCACGTGATTGGGCACCTCCCTGGTTGGGTGTGAGGCGTTCTGGCTAAACTGTGTCCGAACTAATCCCCATCCTTTCTAGGTGTGAGAGCCCATCCGTGTGGGGGTGTGACTGACCATTGACCCTGAGACCAATCACTGACCCTGACCTTGGAATGCTGTCCCCCTTGACCTTCATTGGATGGAATTTTCCCCTGAATTTCTTGTTCCCCAATAAAAGGCCACTCTCTGGCGTGCCCTGCCTCTCTCTCTCTCTCCTGCTAGTCCTGAGTAAGCCTCACTGCCCCATTGGGTGGCTCCAGGCAGGAGCCAGAGGGAGGGCCGTCTCAGACCTGGTCAAAGAAAAAGGTAAATTGAGTTTGTGTGTTTATTTTGATCTCACTAGTTAATTTCTGTGCTTCGAACCTCTAGTATGAAGCTAGTGTGCTGGTCGTGCGGTTGAATGGGATGCAGCTTAAAGCAGTACTTAAAGGGAAATGTATAGTTTTAAATGCCTACATCAGAAAACAAAGGTCTCAATTTAATAAGCCTCCATCTTAAGAAACCAGAAAAAGAAGGAAAAATTAAAATAAAATAAGCAAAAATAATGAAATAATAAGGATAAGAGCAGAAAACAATGAAATAGAAAACAGAAAATCAAGGAAACCAAGGCTGGTTATTTGAAAAGATTCCAACAAAATTAACAAACCTTTAGTTGGATGATGAAGAAAAAAAATAAAGATAAAAATTGCCAAATAGAAGAATGAAAGAAAAGATTATAGAGAAAAGGCCCAGTGGCCCGCAGAGGGGCAGAGCTTCCAATCACTCCTGCAAGGTAGGCGGGCCTGCGACCCACCCGCAGAAGAGGAGCAGCGGCCTGCTGAGAGGCAGAGCCACCCCCTCCCCCTGCGCCGGCAAGGTAGAGGGAACTGTGACCACCCACAGAGCAGGCCCAGCGGCCTGCTGAGGGGCAGAGCCGCCCCCCCACCCCCCACGCCTGCCAGGTAGGCAGAACTGTGACCACCAACAGAAAAGGCCCAGTGGCCCGCGG
>NW_025999869.1:23170297-23188801 GCF_001458135.2 Marmota marmota marmota
TTCACAATAGCAAGACTGTGGAACCAACCTAGATGCCCTTCAATAGACGAATGGATAAAAAAAATGTGGCATTTATACACAATGGAGTATTACTCTGCATTAAAAAATGACAAAATCATAGAATTTACAGGGAAATGGATGGCATTAGAGCAGATTATGCTAAGTGAAGCTGGCCAATCCCTAAAAAACAAATGCCAAATGTCTTCTTTGATATAAGGAGAGTAACTAAGAACAGAGTAGGTTCGAAGAGCTTGAGAAGAAGATTAACATTAAACAGGGATGAGAGGTGGGTGGGAAAGGGAGAGAGAAGGGAAATTGCATGGAAATGGAAGGAGACCCTCAGAGTTATACAAAAGTACATACAAGAGGAAGTGAGGGGAAAGGGAAAAATAATACAAGGGGGACAAATGAATGTCAGTAGAGGGGGCAGAGAGAGAAGAGGCGAGGGGAGGGGAGGGGAGGGGGGATAGTAGAGGATAGGAAAGGCAGCAGAACACAACAGACACTAGTATGGCAATATGTAAATCAATGGATGTGTAACTGATGTGATTCTGCAATCTGTATATGGGGTAAAAATGGGAGCTCATAACCCACTTGAATCAAAGTGTGAAATATAATATATCAAGAATTATGTAATGTTTTGAACAACCAACAATAAAAAATTAAAAAAAAAAGATTATAAATCCTATAAAAATTAAAATGATTATAAAGAAATATTTTAAACATGTTTATGCCAACAAAGTAGACAACTTCAATAGAATGGAAAAATTCTTAGAAAGCCACAGCTCACCAAAACAAATTCAATAAAATAGAAAATCAAAATAGATTCTTAAAGAAATTTAATTAGTAATTTTAAAAACTTCCCTCAAAGAAAATTCCAGGCCCAGCTGATTTTACTGGCATATACTATCAAATATTTAACTAAAAAATAATACTGATCCTTCACAAATTCTTTCAGGAAACAGGAGGGAACGCAACCCAACAAAATCTACAAGATTGATATTAGCCTCACAACAAAGCCACAGAAAGACATCATATGAAAAAAATTCAGAACCCTTAAGAACATAGTCATGAAAATCCTTAATTATTATTAAACTGAATCTGGCAATATGTAAAAGGAATTGATACACCATGATCAAGTAGGATTTATGCCAGGAGTATGAGGTTTCACAGTCAACTAATATAAGAGGCTATATAGAATGAAAGAAACATGATCATCTCAAAAGATGTAGATAAAACATTTGAACACATTCAACATTTATTTATTTATTTATTTATTTATTTATTTATTTACATTATGTCTCACTATGTTGTGCAGGTTGGCCTTGAACTCCTGGGCTCAAGAGATCCTCATGTCTCAGCCCCCAAGTTCATGGGAATAAAGGCCTATGCACTGTGCCCAGCCTATTCGTGGTTTTTTTTTTTAAACCCAACTCTCAATAGAGAAGGATTAGAATTTCTTCAACCTAATAAAGTACATAAATGAAGATCCCACCATTATCATCATATTTAATAGTGAAAGACAGATTGCTTTGCTCTTAAGATTGGAAAAAATGGTAAGGAAGGATGTTCACTCTTGCCACTTCTTTTCAACATTGTACTTAGAAGTTCTAGCCAGTTTAATAAGGCAATTTTTAAAAATTAGGAGAAAAAATACATAAAACTGTAATTTTCAGGCTACAGGGTTGAAAATTCCAAGGAATTAATAAGACAATTATTAGAATTAATAGAAAAGTTTTAAAAGGGTCACAAGATAGGGGCTGAGGTTGTGGCTCAGTGGTAGAGTGCTTGCCTAGCACGTTCCAGGACCTGGGTTCAATCCTTCTTAGCACCACATAAAAATAAATAAAAGTATTGGGTCCAACTGCAACCAAAAAAATAAATTCTATTTAAAAAAGGGGTCACAAGATATTAAATCAGTATTCAAAAGTCAACTGTGTTTCTATATAGTAACAATAAATATTTCAAATACAAAACTAAGAAAATAATACCATTAACAATAGCATCAAAAGGAAAGGGATACAACTGATAGAAACACATTTAACAAAAATGGAAGACTTGTACCTTGAAAAAAGACCACTGCTGAGAAAAATTTTAAATGATCCAAGCAAATGGAAAAACATCCTATGCCCATGGATTGCTCACCAAATTGATTCAGAGACTCAATGCAATCCCTATAGAAATCTTGGCAAGCTTTTTGCAGAAATTGATAAGCTTATCTTAAAATTCATACAGAATAGCCAAAGTAATCTTGAAAAGTAATGAAGTTGAAGGACTTTCATTACCCAAAGGACCAGAGACATCTTTCCTAAAGGAAATCTGTGGTTAGCCCAGTGAAATAAACGAGTAGGCCACTAATTTTCCTATTGGTAAAGCAAGTTCACACTCACAGGTCCTCAACCCCACTATTACTTCAGGAAGAAGATCTGAGCAAGGGTAAGTGATCTCTCTTTGAGGTGATGCTATAATTTTATCTAGGATTCTATATAAACCTTTATAACTTTCTCCCTTGAGCTAACCCATTAGGAAACTAAATCAACTACCTGGGCCTTTCATTTACAAATTCTTCCAGTTGTTCTATCTGAACAACAGGCTATTTATTTGCTATAACAACAAATTTATGGAATTATTATGGATATATTACCCCATTTTTATAACAAAAGAAATTAATGCATGACCTCATTAAGGTAATGTGCTTTAGGTTACCTTGTAAGTGACAAAGTCTAACATATTACTGCATAATCAGGTAGGAAATGCTTAGTCATCTAGCACTGATAAAGCATAGAAGGTAGTAAGACATGGAATTTCCCACTCTTTGGAAGAAACCATTGCTTTAAGTATTAAAGTGATGTGTCCAAATCTAGACATTTGTCAAGTCAGATTACTGGTGGCTACATCCAAAACTGGAATAAATACAGTGTGTAAGAGCATAGAACGTTTAATTTGTTTTTACAAAGACCAACATTTTTAGAGAAATATCTTTGCTTTTTTTTCTTTTCATATTATATTCATATGATTACAAACCTGAGAACCAAGGAACTGAACCCAGCTAAATTTTCAGGAGTTAAATTGAAAGTAGTGTCTCTGTATTATTTTCCTTTTGCTAAATGAGAAGAAAACAGCATTTCTCTAAAACAAAAAAATTCACTAAGAGAGAAAAAAAGGTAAACATCCATTAAAGCAGGAGAATATATTCGCACAATATATACATAAAAAGCCTATACTCAGAACACATACAGCATTCCTACAAATGAATAAGAAAATAAGCCAAAAGAAAAATGGGCTAGGGGTTGGGGTTGTGGCTCAGCAGTAGAGCACTTGCCTAGGAAGTGTGAGGTATTGGGTTTGATCCTCAGCACCACATTAAAAAAAATGAATAAATACAAGGTATTATGTCCACCTACAACTGAAATATGTATTTAAAAAAGAAAAATGGGCTAGAAATTCACAAAGAACATACATATCAAAAAGCCCATAATTATATGAAAGTGTTCAATATCTATGATAATCAGAGAAATGCAATATAAAACTGTAAGATACAACTACATCCTGTTGGAAAGTTTGAAATTTAAAATTCTGACAAATAGAAAGATATTGCTAAGGATGCTGGGGAGTGGGACGGACCTCTCATGACAGTAAGAGTGAAAACACAACTATTTTGAGAAAGCAGAATAATCTAGTAAATTTCAATGGTCTAGTAATTCCATTTCCACATAAGAACTTCATAGAAACATGCATATGGGAAATATGCATATATTCATACAGAATTGTTTATTACATCCCAAAATGGAAGATTCAAATGCTTACCAATAACAGAACAGATAAACTGTGGTATATTCATCTAACAAACACTGGTCAGCCAGAAAAAGAGAGAGAAATGAACTATATATAAAAATAGCACATATATATCTTTTTTTTTAAATTTTTTTTATTGGTTGTTCAAAACATTACAAAGCTCTTGCCATATCATATTTCATACATTAGATTCAAGTGGGTAATGAACTCCCATTTTTACCCCAAATACAGATTGCAGAATCACATCGGTTACACATCCACATTTTTACATAATGCCATATTAGTGACTGTTGTATTCTGCTACCTTTCCTATCCTCTACTATCCCCCCTCCCCTCCCCTCCCATCTTCTCTCTCTACCCCATCTACTGTAATTCATTTCTCTCCTTGTTTTTTTCCCATTCCCCTCACAACCTCTTATATGTAATTTTGTATAACAATGAGGTTCTCCTTCCATTTCCATGCAATTTCCCTTCTCTCTCCCTTTCCCTCCCACCTCATGTCTCTGTTTAATGTTAATCTTTTCCTCCTGCTCTTCCTCCCTGCTCTGTTCTTAGTTGCTCTCATTATATCAAAGAAGACATTTGGCATTTGTTTTTTAGGGATTGGCTAGCTTCACTTAGCATAATCTGCTCTAATGCCATCCATTTCCCTGCAAATTCCATGATTTTGACATTTTTTAGTGCAGAGTAATACTCCATTGTGTATAAATGCCACATTTTTTTATCCATTCATCTATTGAAGGGCATCTGGGTTGGTTCCACAGTCTAGCTATTGTGAATTGTGCTGCTATGAACATCCATGTGGCAGTGTCCCTGTAGCATGCTCTTTTTAGGTCTTTAGGGAATAGACCGAGAAGGGGAATAGCTGGGTCAAATGGTGGCTCCATTCCCAGCTTTCCAAGAAATCTCCATACTGCTTTCCAAATTGGCTGCACCAATTTGCAGTCCCACCAGCAGTGTACAAGTGTACCCTTTCCCCACATCCTCGCCAGCACTTGTTGTTGTTTGACTTCATAATGGCTGCCAATCTAACTGGAGTGAGATGGTATCTTAGGGTGGTTTTGATTTGCATTTCTCTGACTGCTAGAGATGGTGAGCATTTTTTCATGTACTTGTTGATTGACTGTATGTCCTCCTCTGAGAAGTGTCTGTTCAGGTCCTTGGCCCATATTTATGTTCACATAAATATCTTAAAAATAAACCACTGAATGAAATAATCCAAACAAAAAAAGAATATATACTATATAAGTCCACGCATGTGAACTTTATAAAAGGTAAAAGTAAGCTATATTGTTAAAGTTGTAATTTAATAAAACAATTATATCATAATACTAGCACATTTAATTATTTAGTTATATATATTATGATGGAAAATCTGTAAGACATAGTAACAAAATCTAAAACAACATGTCTATGATTCTATTTATGTCAAATAGAAAATCTGTTTTTATGATATATACTTAATTAGTCTGATTTGTTCCACTATAATAAAGGCAAGCTAACTTTATTTTTAAAAAAATAGGTTTTATTTTGGCTCAAGGCTTTGGAGGTACAAGGTCGAAGGGTCATCTGGTAATGGCCACCTTACTGGTAGAGTCCTGAGGCAGAGCATCACATGCCAAGAGACTGCATATGTGTCTGTCTAGTGTTACTCTTCTTATAAAGCCCAGAATTCAATCATAAGGTCTCTACCCTAATAACCTTATCTAATCCTAATTATTTCCCAAAGACCCTACTTCAAAACACCATAGTTAGATCAAATTTTTACTTTCTTAATCCCTCACAATGGAGATTAAAGTGCAGCATGAGTTTGTGGGGAACAAACCATATTTACATCATAGCCGCTGTCCAACAAAATTTACTGCAACAAAGTAAATTTAAAATGTTTTATGATCTACACCATTTAATTCATTAGCTGTAGTGACTGTTAAACCCTTAATATGTCCTTAATATGACTAAGGAACTGAATTTTTAATTTAATTTTAATTTCAATTTAAATAGACTCATGTGACTAACAGCTACAGTACTGGACAAGTTAGTTGCTAACAAGTTAATAAACATATAGCCATTACCTCCAGAGCTGGGGTTTTCAACCTATAACACAGAGGATGGGGTAACTTGCTATGCTGGGTGGTCTTGTGCACTGTATTTGTTAGAAACACTTCTCGCCTCTATGCTCCACATTCCAGTAGAATCCTCTCAGTCAAGACAATCAAAAGATCTTATCAAATATCACTAGGGGGTAAAATTTTTCTAGTTTATCACTGCTTTGGAGATAGAAGGGAAAAGAGAGGGATGAAGAGAGCATTTTGTCTATTTCTGTTCTTCCAAAACTTCTTTAGAGGGATTATGTTACATATTCTCTATGTAATTCATTAAAAAGTAAGGCTGTCTTCTTTCTTGGTACTGAGTGAAAATGGATAAAAGTTTGAAAGTTCACATGAATAGCTAACAAGAGCAGTGGAGTGGAAAGGAAGAATCTCCTCCTACCTGAGTCTGTGGCTACGAGAAATGACCAAACTTTTTTTCCATTCATAAAAACAGGTAAGACAGAAATAAAAACCATTTAATGGAAGTAAGGCTGATGATAGAGTTCAATTGGTAGAGTGCTTGTCTCGTGTGTACAAGGCCCTGGGTTCAATCCCCAGCACCACAAAAAAAGAACCTCTTAATGGAAGTACAGTTGTCCCTTGGTATCCATGGAGGATTGGTCCCAGGACTCATACACACCCACACCAAAAGCAGAGGATGCCCAAGTCCCTTAGATAAAATGGCATAGTATTTGCATTATAACCTACCAGCATCCTCCTGGACACTTGGAATCATCTCCAGATTACTTAGGACACCCAATCCAATGTAAATGCTATGTAAATTTTTGTCATTCTTTCTATATTATTTAGGAAGTAATGACAAGAAAAACGTTTGCACAGAACAGAAGCAATTTTTAAAAAAATATTTCAATGCATAGCTGGTTCAAAGAGGGGATGCAGAACCCTGGGATGCAAAGGGCTGGCTGTATAATGGCCCTGGTTAGGAATGTATTAAAATGGAAAAACTCGTGGCCCTCTAGGAGGAGTCAGACCTGCAAAGTGGAAAGTGATCAAAACTAGAATTCAAGATTCAAGTGCTACCAATACATAGCTAGTATTTGGAAATCATGAGCCTGGAGAAAGCAAAATGGTTACAAAGAAACTCTGAGCTATAAATAAGGATTGAGGAAAGCGGGCCAGAAGAGAATATTGACTGTAACTATAGTCATGATCGAAAGGCAAAAGGAAAACCCAGACATCTGGATCACGGAAGCCAAGGCAAGGGTTTAAAGAAGGAATGGTTAATGTCTCCTTGGATCTAATCTTTATTAAAAAATAAATAGTAAGTATCACATCCCTGAATGCCCTCTTTCTGTTTCCCAAAACCTAGCTAAGTTAAGGGAACAATGAGGGCAAGCCTGGGTCAGAATGTCCAGATACATGTTATCTTGAAGGACACAGGATTTCTCTTCTGCTCACTGGGAACTAGGGCAAGTTACTGTTATCTGTAGGAAGCTACTTTCTTGCATATGCACTCGTACAGTTGCTCCTTAGCAAACTAGGCAAGCTAATGCTGATGATGTCACTGCTTCTGTAGCCTGACATATCAAACCCTTCTCTGAATGGCAACTGGCACAGAACTGAAGGTACTGTGGAAAGCCTTGGTGTCACTCACTGCTGGCTGTCACTGGTGAAGAGCTGGAGGAAGAAGGGACACTGTGTGGCAAAGCACCTGTCCAGTCTATTGCCACTGAACTTTTTTTTTTTTCTTTTGCAGTACTTGGGATCAAACCCAGGGCTTTGCCATTGAACTCTTCTTGGAGCAGCCACTGGTCTCTTGTAAGCTTTCCCCTATAAATCATGTCTCACGTGCTATCTCCAGGCACTTTCTTTGGTCCTTCTGCAACCTACCTTACTGCCCTAGCACAACTGGACTGAGGATATTACACTATGTAAGCACACCTTTTCATTTTGTTATCATTTTAGGAAGCTCTAACCCAAGATCTGAATTCATGAATGATTGCCAGTTTAGGAGGCTCTGAAACACATAGATAAAAATTAGCTTGCACTTTTTTAGGGAGAAAGTCCGAGAAATTTCACAAGATTTTCAGGGAGGGTCTATTACCCCAAAAGTTTACCAGCGACTGTAACTAATTTTTTCTTCATCAGGCTTTATTTTAAATTACTTATTAAACAATTTGTGAGATTCATTCTCGATCTTGGTACACTAGAAAGTTAGATATAAGAGTCTAGAAGGGGCTGAGGCTGTGGCTCAGCGGTAGAGCGCTTGCCTCACACAAGCGCGGCTCTGGATTCGATCCTCAGCACCACATAAAAATAAATAAAACAAAGGTATTGTGTCCAACTACAACTAAAAAAATAAATTTTAAAAAAGAGTCTAGAACAGAGATCAAAAGAAAATTTTGAGTGCAAAATATAAATTATTTTAAAAACCATGAGCATGTAAATGGTTGTTAAAGCAGTGGGAGGGGCTGAGCCTCTTCCTCACATACTATGCTATTGTGAAATGAAAATGAGAATTGGACCAGGTCGCATATATAGAAGATGAATGGACCCAGGAAGAAGAGCCAAGAGGGAGCTGGGAGTGAAGGAACTAGGAATCATGATGCACTTCACTGAAAGAAAAAATATTGTTCAGAGTGTCTACTTGAGTTTAGCCACTAGGAGGACCCGGAACACTGTACTAGACACTCTCAGGGAACTGGCTGGGGGAGACTTTCTGTGTTAAAAAAAAAAGGAAGAGTGGCATAAAGACAAAAACTCACAGAAGGAGGAGGAGGAGGGGAAAGAAGAGGAAGAAGAAGAGAAGAAAGAAAGAGAAGAAGATCATGAGCCCATCAAGAACTCGAGGGGTTTGGGTTCCTACTTTTGTTGGATTCTGTTGGTAAAGAGAAAGAGAGAGACTGACTTTTCAGGGAAGAGAGAAAGAGCAGGGAAGACAGTCAGCCTAGGGGCTGCCATCCTTCACGTTATACATGTACTTTCAGAAAGACAATGAATAGTGCCTTAAAAACATGAAACTTTTGAGCCATGCATGGTTGGCCTGGGCCCATACTCCCAGATACTCAGGAGGCTGAGGCAGGAGCACTGTTTGAGCCCAGCAGGTGCATGAGCCTGGACAGCCTAGGGAGACCCTGCTTGTCAAATACCCAATACCCTCTTCCTATCACTTACCATCTCTTAACTTCCAAATGCTTTACAAAAAAGTGGTTTTCCCCACATCCTCCACCCCACCTGCTGTGGGGAGCAGGCTGTGTCCTGCTCTGAGTTAGCCCAGTAGATATAAAACCTCTGTTTTCAGGTCTTGCCTCACCCTGAGCTATCCGATTTTGTTAAGTGGAATGTTTCCCCGAGTTACTCCATTTTGAATTCAAATGCCAAGTTAGAATGACTCTATGCCTTCTCTGTACAAATAAACAGCTATAAAGCTCAAATTGATGACTTACTTATGCCAGTTTATCAAAATAAACCAGGAACACCTGAACACATGGGCATCCCAAGTCAAATCAGGAACACCAGATGCCAATCTTACCTGAGGCAACCCCTTTACCTAAGACCCACGAAAGGAGAAGCTGCCCCCAAGACTGGACACGATGGAACCCTGACCCCATCACCTGGTGGCTTGTCACAAGTCTTACCCAGGAAGATCACCACAGTGAGGAACCTCCAGTTCTGCCCCTCCAGGTTTCAGCGCAGCATAGTTTCTCCTGCCTGTGATGACAGCACCGGGGCCCGCTCCAAGCTGACACCTCAAGCTGACACTCTGAGACTGCCACCTGTCCCGACCTTGTGTCTTGACGACTGTTGCAGAATGTATTTGTTAAAACCCTTTTCTGACCACCAACAGGCACTCTTTGACTCTGCATTCATGTCTCTCTCTGCCTGTGCTCTTGTATCCTGTAACACTGTGGGCACCTTAACCCTTTTTAAAGTCTTTCTGTGACCTATATTTATCATTATGTGAAGTATGATGTGTGACTTGAGTGTTCTAGATATTAGAAGTTAAGACTGGAATGGAATGAAAGAACTTGTGATTGCCCTGTTTCTGACTATCAGGTAACCCACAGTTATTCGGTGAATTGCAGCCACTGAAAGTGGTGTAGATGGTGAATTTATTGTTATTCAATAAATTCTGACATTGTGGAGAGACACAAATGTGTTTGGTCTATATCTATGTTAATAGTATAACAATCCAGGATAATTGGCATAGTCCTCAGGATTCCATTTGTTAAAGAAGGAATCCAATAAGTAAACAGACCATTGATAAAATAATAGGAAATATATAACTTTTTTCATATAAATTAAGCCATTTTGAAATATTACTCAGCCATAAAGAAGAATGAAATTATGGCATTTTCAGGTAAATGAATGGAACTAGAGAATATCATGCTAAGTGAAATAAGCCAATCCCCCAAAACCAAAGACCAAATGTTCTCTCTGATTTGTGGATGCTAATCCAAAACAGGGAGGTTGGGGAGAGGTATAATAGAAATAGATTGGACTATACAAAGGATAATAAAGAGAAGGGGGAGAGGGAAATAGGAAAGACAGTAGAATTAATTGGTCATAACTTTCCTAGCCTTGTAGTTGTATACACAAACATGGTAACTCCACATCTTGTACAATCACAGAGTAGGAACCTAATAGAATAAGTTATTCTTTATGTATGTATATTCTGGCAAAATAACATTCTGCTATCATGTATAACTAAAAATTAAAAATAAATAAATTAATTAAGCCATTTGGCCATATAGGTAAAATTCAGGGGGCTGGGGATGTGGCTCAAGTGATAGCGCGCTCGCCTGGCATGCGCAGGGCGCTGGGTTCGATCCTCCTCAGCACCACATAAAAATAAAAATAAAGATGTGTGTCCACCGAAAACTAAAAAATAAATATTAAAAAAAATTCTCTCTCTCTCTCTCTTTAAAAAAATATTTCAGAATCCATACCAAAGACTCATGAACAGAAACTAAAAGCTTGCTCTATCAGGTTCATGCCACTGTGCAAACCATTGGGGGTGAAATCCAACTTGGATGCTGGAAGAGAGCACACCTCCTATCCATGCAGATCAGGATAAAGACTGCAGAGCTCAAAAGGCAAATTGCCTACAGTGTGCAGGGCTCATCTCATAAGGGGTTGGGTGGCAAGGTATCGGAAGCCAGCCTGACCAGAGTAAAAATTTTATGCTATAATAGTAACCCAGAAGTAATTGTGGGTTACAGTTTGGATAAAAGGTATCCCCCAAAAGCACTTGTGTAAGCACAGAAATATTCAGAGGCGAATAATTAGATTGTGTAAGTCCATCTTGGTTGAAATGGACTAACTGGGTTGTAACTATAGGCAGGAGGGGTGACTTGAGGAAGTAGGTCCCTGGGGGCATGGACTGCAAGGGTTCATCTTCCCTATGGTCCCTTTCCAGAACTAGCTAGTATGTGCTCTCTCTTTCCCTCCCTCCCTCCACCCCTTCCTGGCTACCATGAAAGATCCACGCTTCTCTACCAGGTCTTTCTACCATGTTTTGTTTCACCTTGAGACCAGATCAATGGAGTCATCCAACCATAGACTGAACCTCTGAGACTATGAGCCAAAATAAACTTTTCCTCCTCTAAGTTGTTCACATCAGGTATTTTGGACACAGTGATGAAAAGCTAACACATCATATACTACTCACTTGAGGAAGAAAACAGTTTAGGCATGGAGGAGATATCTTTAATACATAAAAACTGGTGGCCAACAAAACACATAAGAGTTATGAAGTACAGATTAGTAAGTCCAGATAATACCCACACATGTGGCAACAGCATATACAAAACAATACCTGTTAAAGCAGGAACATAAAGAGATTACAGAAAATTACTGAAGTAACTCATGGCAAACTACTGCTTTATAAAATGGAATCACTCAAGGTTAGGCACAGCCTGAAAACTATTGTTCTATGCATCAGGGAGTAACAGAGAGGGTTATAGCCTGCCCTCCACACTTCTGACTCAGGCCTTGGAGACAAACCCATCTCACATTACATTACTCCACAGTCCCCATGCAGCTTCTCCAGGTCCAGAGGGGCCATTCCAACCAGCCAGGTTTGCAAAAAGGGGATAGCCAGGAGCCCTACCCCAGTAGCCACAGCCCAGGTCAGTTACAGCTGCAGTCATAGGTTGACATAGGCCATGCTCACCAAACACCTCACCTCTGGAAACACTGTCCATGGGCTGGATGTCTAGCCAGTCTTTCCAGAAACCTCTGGCCCTGCCTCTCCCAGAAACCCCACTTTTTGAAGGCCTGTGAGGGTCCCTCCCCACCATCTGGGGAATGAAGCTCCTCTCCTACATTCCCACTTCAGAGGTCAGTGCTAAAGAGCTTCTCTTAGTCCTTCCCAAATTCTCTCTGTGCACTGGGGCCAGAAAGGTGTGTGCGGGGGACAGGGAGGACCCTCAAAGTTCTTTCCATGGAGGATGGAGGAGGTGCTTTACCAGTCAGGACAGACCATCATAAGCTGACACACAAATCACAAATGTAGCCTTTAACTGGGTGGCCTATGCTTTCAAGAAAAATAAAGCAGGGTAAGGAAGAAGGATATGAAGGCGCAAACTCTTCCCAGTAGACCCAGGAGACCTTTGATCAGTCTCAAAAGGAATGAGGAAGACTGACTCCCTGCAGAAAGAATGCTCTAGGGAGCCCAGAGGTGATAAGAGGGGCTGTGTGGCTGGAGCAGAAACAGCTGGGGAGAGGGTCGTGGGTGTGAAGGCATGCTCTCCTCTGCCTTCCTCAGGGTGAGGCCACCGTGGGGTCCCAGACCTGGGGAGGATCCAACAGGCCTACAGTGTGATCCAAAGTGGCCAGTGTGATACACAAGCCATGTAACTGCATAATCAGCAGGGAAGAGGCTAGAGGACTTTGGAAACAGTAAAACTGTACCAAGAAGCAGGCAGATCTTTCAACGACATAGATCATTATGTTTAGAGTTGCCAAATATACAGCTTGCCTGGTTAAATTTGAATTTCACACAAAAAGCGAATAACTTCTGAGTATACCCAACATATGCCTGTTGTGGTGGCATATCCCTGCAGTCCCAGCTACTTGGGTGGTTGAGGTGGTAGGATCATTTGAGCCCACCATTTGGAGATCAGCCTGGGAGGCATAACTAGATTTCATCTCAAAAACAAAAACAAAAAATCCTGTAAAATATTTTTCATTATTTGGAATAAAACTGGGCCTCACTAAGTTGCTGAGGCCAGCTTTGAACTCATGATCCTCCTGCCTCAGTCTCCTGATCCACTGAGATTACAGGCATGTGCCACAGCATCCAGCCCTACATAATTTTTAGTTAACTTCAATTTAAATTTATTTTGTAAGATGCCTCTGAGATTAGTATTAAAAACACATTTTCAAGATCACTTCCAATTTTAAGTTCATGAATCAGTTTTACAGGATCCAAACCTGATGCTGATTTTACATTAAAGATTATTAATATTGCATGCTGCCTAAAACTTTTTCAGATGAAATTTCTACAGGATTTAAACCATTGGACTATTAAAAGGCAAGTCAGTAAAAGTCAGAGAAAAATATCTTTTTTTTTCCAGGTAATAATTCAAAATCTGAATACACTTCATTTGATTTTTCATATCTCCATCTCTAGATATAATCTCTTTAATTTCTATTTGATAAACACTTTTACCACAATAATTGATAAACTTATCTGGTGATTTGTTCATTTCTAATTTTTTCTTTTTTGTTCAAGTACATTCATCTTTCTTGCTAAAGTTTTACATTAATCAATTTCAGAGTTACTTTCATTTGCTATTAGCAAAAGGATAAGCCTATTTATTATTAAGCATGCAGTTTTGTATGTAGTCATTTTTTAATTATAAACCTTTATTAACTTTTTCTATCTGATTCAAAATATCATCCCATAAAGAGAAGTTGCATAAAAATTTATAATCTATTTGCACCAAGAGGCTTTCTATTTCAGGATATTATAATGTGTCATTTGATATTATATCTTTTAATATTTGACAAATATCTTTAATTGTTGAAGTGCCTTGATTATATTTGATCTTGATGCCTGTCAGGATTCACGTGTTTTATTTTTTATTTTAATTTTTTGGTTCCTGGGATTGAACTCAGGGGTACTCGACCACATCCCCAGCCCTATTTTGATTTTATTTAGGGGATTCCACTGAGTTGCTGAGGCTGGCTTTGAACTCTCAATTCTCCTGTCCCCTGTCTCACAAACTGCTGGGATTATAGGCGTGCGCAGCAGTGTCCTGCCACGTTTTTGTTTTTGTTTTTGTTTTAAAGAGAGAGAGAGAGAGAGAGAGAGAGAGAGAATTTTTTAATATTTATTTTTAGTTTTCGGTGGACACAACATCTTTATTTTATTTTATGTGGTGCTGAGGATCGAACCCAGCACCCCGCGAATGCCGCTTGAGTCACATCCCCATCCCCTGCCAATTGTGTTTTTAAAGTAGCTTTTAGAACAAGCATAATAGTCCATCTGTTTAATGAATTCACCATTATATATCCTTTGTGCAATACTAAAAGAAGCTCTATTTGAAGTCATAGAAACAGAATTTTTCCATATTAATATTATAAAATTATGTGGCATAATTATTTAGTGGAATAAATAATGACTTTTTCATCCTTATATAAATCCCTGCTATATTTTTCCCCTTATCAGATCCATGGCTTTAAAAATATTTCATGTCAATTACCATTTTTTTCCAATTTAGTGACAATTTTACAAGATAGTCTATATCCCTTTTTATGTCAGTAATACTGAACTTAACTCTATTGTTAGGATATTACTGTCTTATGTATAATTTTATTTTTTATTGGTTCATAATAGCTATATATAACATTAAGATTCATTTTGACATAATCATAAATGCATGGAGTATAGTTTGGTCCAACTAAGTCCCCAGTACTTACTGTTACCCTCCCTCTCTTCCCTCTTCCTGTTCCCTCTCTTCCACTCTACTGATCTATTTATTTACATTTTAAAAAGTAGTATCTTGTGGATATACAATGGTGATATTCACTATAACTCTTTACACAATTACTCTTATGTAAACATTCTTAATAATCTGATGTTTGTTCATGCTGGGTTATGTCTCATGTATAAAGAATAAGGAGTCTGGGAATGGAACCACCATTTGACCCAGCTACCCCTCTCCTAG
Source organism: Marmota marmota marmota (assembly GCF_001458135.2). NCBI lineage: Eukaryota > Metazoa > Chordata > Mammalia > Rodentia > Sciuridae > Marmota > Marmota marmota. The sequence continues at coordinate 23,185,320 of NW_025999869.1, forward strand.
GTTTATACCCAAAGGACTTAAAAACAGCATATTACAGGGACATAGCCACATCGATGTTTACAGCAGTACAATTCATAATAGCTAAACTGTGGAGCCAATCTAGATGCCCTTCAGTGGATGAATGGATAAAAAAAAATGTGGCATATATACACAATGGAATTTTACGCAACAATAAAAGAGAATAAAATCATGGCATTGGCAGGTAAATGGATGACATTGGAGAAGATAATGCTAAGTGAAGTTCACCAATCCCCAAAAAACAAATGCCAAATGCTTTCTTTGATATAAGGAGGCTGACTCATAGTGGGGTAGGGAGGGGGAGCATGGGAGAAATAGATGAATTTTAGATAGGGCAGAGGGGTGGGAGGGAAAGGGAGGAAGCAGGGGATTAGCAATGATGGTGGAATGTGATAGACATCATCATCCAAAGTACATGTATGAAGACACGAATTGGTATCAACATACTGTATATACAACCAGATATGAAAAATTGTGCTGTATACATGTAATAAGAATTGTAATGCAAAAAAATGAGTAAGGAAACTTATTTTGCTTATTATATTCTCAACAGTATTTCAGAGCTAATAAACTTCCTAGTAGCTTTATGTGTTCCAACAGAACTTGTATTTTGAAGTCCTAACACAGTATGCGATTGTACTTGGAGACATGGCCTTAAAGTCCGTAAGTAAAGCAAAATGAGGTCCTATGGTTGGCCCTTACTCCAATAAGACTGCTGCCCTTAAAAGAGCAGATTAGAACACAGAGACCAAAGGGCAACCATTTGCAGGTCAAGGGAAGAGGTCTCAGAAGAAATAGAACCTGCTGACACCTTGAACTTGGATTTTCAGCCTTCAGAACCATGAGAAAACAAATTTCTGTTATTTAAGCCACCCAGTCTGTGGCATTGTTATGGTAGCTCTTGAAAACTAATACATATTTTATTCAACAAATAAGGCACAGATTCCTTTGTATGATTAGCTACATCATTATAATGATAATAAATTCAACAGAATTAAGAAGCATAGTATTTGGGTTTTCAACTTTTAGAGGCAACTTATCAGCTTACTCAAAGTCCAAAGGATTCTAGGATGCTAAGCAGAGAGCTAAAAGGGTGTGTGATAGTTAAGTTTATTTGTCAACTTGGCTAACCATGATGACCAGTTGTTTAGTCAAATGCTAGTCTAGATCTTCATCTCATTTACCAGAATGTCAGAGATACCATCTTAGATTTACCAAACAAAACAGAGATTTATGTTGCCAGGCAAAGGAGAGGGCCATGACTATCAGAAAGTGACAAAGGAAGCCAGGCCACGTGGTGCACCTGGAGTCCCAGATACTTGGGAAACCTGGGTGGGAGGATCGCGTGAGCCCAGGGGAGGTGCAATTGGAGATAGAGAATACAAATTAAATGATTCTCAAATTTCTAAAGTAGAAGAGTCAAGAAATGGCACTTTATAAGCTTTATGATTTATAGTCAGCACAATAAAAAGGACAGTTGGAACAGGTTCCTCTAGGGAATGGGACTGGGGATGGGAAGCAGTAGAGTAGGACAGAATTTTTCACAGTGAACTCTTTATTTTCAACTGGGCTAGCAGAGAGAGTAGCAGCAGCTACTTGCACCTCAAGACCCAGTTGGCACAGTGCCTACTTCCTGGGTGAAGCAGAGCCCCACTCCACCATGCTCCTTGAACACTAGGCACTCTTGTTACCTGGTCTCTCGCTTTTCACGTATCTATTTAAGAGTTCTCTTCCATTGCTCTTAATACTTTAAAGCTGAAGACAGTATTATTTATCTTTGTTTTCCCATCAGACCTTTAGTAACTGTTGAATGAATGAAAATATATTTATTTTAGAGCAAAGGCTTTGGAAAACTTCCAAATTAGGGTTTGATTTCCAGGCGTTCCACTTACTGGTCATGAGACTTTACGTGACCATGGTGACATTAACTAACACTTCTGACCTTCAGCTTCTACATTACCTATTATGAAGAGCTGTTGTATGAAATAATAGACTGTAGCATCCCTAATACAGTACCAAATGCACACTGAAATGCTACACGGATCTCAACTGCTATATTGAACAGTTAATGCCAATCTAAGAAGGTTAATAAGGGCTACTGGAAGCTGCACCTGTCTGTAAGGTAGATGCTACCCTTTCTATCCCAGGACCATGATGGGAATTGGGAGCAGACACCAACACATAACAGATTCCTTAATGGCTGGTTACATGTTTAGTGCAAAAAAAAAAAATGTTCAAATGAACAGAGAACATCTTGTCATACCATGTGGCAAAGGAAGACATTAAAGATAAGGTTTTCAGTATCTGCATTTTATTTTATATGAAAAATAATCTTTTTAAAAAATGCTATGTTTCCACTTTCTGCCAAGATGGAATATCTTATAGTAGGCTGCTTTCATGCAAAAAAAATAAATAAATAAAAAAATCCCACAAAAATTAAAAAAAAATCATGAAATTTGAATAAAAATCTCTTTAAAGTCTTTTTGAAGGCCTCGATTGCTAAAAAGGGCAAGAGTATCATAATCATGGAGAAGGATGAATTTTGCGTTAGTGTGTCAAAAGTCTACTGCTGAGAGCCACGGCCGAGTCTGTATGGTCCCTGGCATTTTGCCAACAGTATTGATTGACAGGCGAGGCATTACTATCCGCCTCTGCCGCAACTTTTGAGTTCTCGCACTATTTTGGAGTTCTCGTGGGGATTTCCGGGGATTCCCCGAGAGTTCCCATTGGTTGGGGAAGTGCAGGAGGAGGGATTTCCGAGAGAGATATTTCCGGCTGGGGGTTCCTGGAGAAGCCTCGTGGCGTTCGGGAGGATTCCCCGGGAGCTGTGTGAAGTGTTTTCCTGCAGTTTGAAAATAAAGTTTGTTCCTGCTTCAGTGGCTCGTGATTTGTGCCCAGCCAGACTGCGGCATTTGGTGGCCCTTGCGGGGAACGTCTGAAGCTTCGGGGTAAGTGAAATTGCTTGCCCCTAAGGGAAGGCGAGAGAATGGGTGACCATTTTAAACAATGTGTTCTTGTTTTGATTTGTTTTGTGTTTGTTTCAAGCTGCCTATCCCTAGAATTTTCTCAGGCAGATTGGGAAAAATGGTTGGCTCAAGGTTTGAAGTTGTTCACCCCTGAGGAAGAGATAGAAATAGACCACAAATGCACATGTCAAGAAAATAGGAAAATTGATACAACGATTTTTTGTTCCGTTTTTGTTTCATTCTGTTTCGGTTTTGTTTTGTGTTATCTTATTGGGTTGCGTTATCTTTATAACAGATTAGAAATTAGTAAAAAACAAACTGAAAGAGTGTTAAGTAAATTGTTAGAGGTTCAGACCATGGAGAAAGACATTTTAGATCAAGCAAAAGAGAAGGTCTCTCAAGCTAGTCAGACAGAGGAAGAAAATTTAAAGGAAGAAAGCTTAGAGGAGAAACAGCTATTAGGGAAAAAGCTACAACAGGAGGCTGCTACTAACACCG
>NW_025999869.1:23192083-23271367 GCF_001458135.2 Marmota marmota marmota
CCCTGGCATTTTGCCAACAGTATTGATTGACAGGCGAGGCATTACTATCCGCCTCTGCCGCAACTTTTGAGTTCTCGCACTATTTTGGAGTTCTCGTGGGGATTTCCGGGGATTCCCCGAGAGTTCCCATTGGTTGGGGAAGTGCAGGAGGAGGGATTTCCGAGAGAGATATTTCCGGCTGAGGGTTCCTGGAGAAGCCTCGTGGCGTTCGGGAGGATTCCCCGGGAGCTGTGTGAAGTGTTTTCCTGCAGTTTAAAAATAAAGTTTGTTCCTGCTTCAGTGGCTCGTGATTTGTGCCCAGCCAGACTGCGGCAGTCTACAGCTTCTTTTATTCTAAAGTCACTTAGTGTTTCTAGGAATGGGTTAAGAACGAGGACCCAGAGCAATGGGCAACTTCTAAAAGGCAGAGAAACCAACAGAAATTTTGGCTATATGAAAGGGCATTGAAAGACAAGAATAAGACTCTAGTTTATCAGAACATTAAATAGGACTGGTAGAAAATTTAGCCAAATGCTCAGCCTGGTTACTTATTAAGACATTCTGTGAAACCCGAAGCTGTGCAGAATGAAAGGTTAAGATGCTAAGCAGAAATCTAAGATCTCTGGCTCAGATTCAAAAATTCAAATTCTCTGAAAAGGAGAATGAATTTTGAGGTCAGAGTCTAGATACTGAGGATACAAAGATTAGAGCTGAGGAACTGCCACTGGGGTCAGATCCAGTGAGCACAGTGGCTATCAAATGGAAAACCCCTGGAAGGCCACATCCTGTAAGCGGGGAGACGTACAGCAATAGTAGTCTTAATGAAAACCACAACCTAAGTCTTTCAGTAAGCTCAGGCCCTGACTGTAGTAAGGTCCACTCTGCCTCATTAGAGGAAAGTGTGAGCCCTTTGCCGAGGAGGTTCAACATCCAGAATTTCTACAGTTTATCAGAGTTCAGCATTCAGCAAAAAACTACCATGCACGCCAATAGAGTGGACCAAATTACCAGAAATCAGGGAGGGGGACAGAATAGAAAGAGAGCCACAGAATTAGAGAAATACAAATTAAAATTACACTGAGATTCCATCTCACTCCAGTCAGAATGGCAAGTATCAAGAATACAAGTAATAATAAATATTGGTGAGAATGTGGGGAATAAGGTACACTCATACATTGCTGGTGGGACTGCAAATTGGTACAACCACTCTGGACAGCAATATGAAGATTCCTCAGAAAACTTGGAATGGAACCATCATTTGACCCAGCTATCCCACTTCACGGCATATACTCAAAGGACTTAAACCCAGCATACTACAGTGATGCAGTCACATCAATGTTTATAGCATCTCAATGCACAATCACTAAGCTATGGAATCAACCTAAGTGCCCTTCAACAGATGAATGGATAAAGAAAATGTGGAATATATACACAACGAAATATTACTCAGCCATAAATAAAAATTAAATTATGGAATTTGCTGGTAAATGGATGGAACTGGAGACTATCATGATAAGTGAAATAAGCCAATTCCCAAAACCAAAGACCAAATGTTCTCTCTGTTATGCGGATGCCAACACAAAATAAGGGAGTTGAGAATAAAAGTTCACTGGATTAGACACAGGGGAGTGAAGGGAAGGGAAGGGAAATGGGAATAGGAAATATAGTAGAATGAATTCAACATTACTTTCCTTTGTTCATTTATGTACATGTGACCAGTGTAACTCCATATCATGTACAACCACAAGAATGGTAAAGTTATACTCCATGTATATAAAAATACACTCTACTGTCATGTACAATTAAAAAGAACAAATGTTAAGAAATAAAGAGAGAGAAGGAGAGCCACAGGAAATTTAAATCATGGATTTATCAGATAAGAACTTAAGAACTTTCAAGTAACAGTTTCATTGGGGAAAAATATGAAAAAAACAAAAGAAAAATTCCCCTGATAATTGAATCCATTAAAAATCTATGAGGCTCTGGGTTCAATCCTCAGCACCTTCCTTCTTAAAAAAAAAAAAAAGGATATTTAAGAACTTCATAGGTTTAGCAGAAGAGATAAATGAATTGCAATATAGATCAAAAGAAAATATCTAGTCTGAAGAGCAAGGAGGAAAAGGGCTGTGAGACACAAGAGAGAATAGGATATGTATATACTGAAAAGTTTTTAACATCCAGGTTTTGGAGTCTCATAAAGAGAGGGAGAAATGGGGCAGAAATAATACTTGAAGATATAACATCTGAGAAATTTCCAAAACTCACCAAAGACACCTACCCACAAATTCAAGCAGCTCTGTAAATGCCAAGCAAGTAAATAACAAAACAATACCACACTAGGTACATATAGAAGACCTACTGAAAACCAAAATAAAGAGAAAAAAAATCTTAAAAGTAGCTAGCAAAGAAGAAATGGAGGAGAAATTACTTTCAAAAGAGCAATAAGACAAGGCAGCGGACTTTTTAACAGAAACGGTACAATATAGAAAATACTGAAATTATATCTTTTGAGTCCTAAAGAAAAAGTTCTAGATGCATTTCAAAGAAGAGAGAATTTGTAAGCTACATAAGAACTATAAACTTATTTGAAAATATAGCAGATATAAAATACAGCATAGATATTATTTAAGACAGGTTAAGACATAAAAAGTATAGCATGAATGGTCTAACTTACATTTAATCAGAGTTACAGAAGGAACACAGACTACACTGAAAGAGACAATGGTTAATAATTTTCCAAAGTTGACCAAAGACATCATTGTACAGATCCAACAAGTCCCCCCAAAAAACTCAAACAAGAAGAAAAAAAAAAACAAAATAAAATTTTAAAAAACCTGTCTTGAGCACCAGTCATTTTCTGTTATTTCTCTCCAAGCTCTATTCTCTCTTGTTACACTGGAGCTGGAACTCTGTAAACTACATTTCCCAGATTCATTTTCCAGTTGGTTTCCTTTTAAGTTCTGCCCTTAGAAGCCACCAGAAGGAGATTAGATAGGAGTTGCCCTAGACCCAGAGCTTTTTTGTGGTTTTTTTTTTTTATGAGAAAAAACCAAGATTTAGGGATTACTTATTACTGTAGCATAAGCCTATCTTATGCTAACAAAATGCAAACAAAAAAATGGTAAGTAGACTTACACTTCATACTACAGATGAAAATGAAACTAAAAGACAAGGACTCTGTAACTTTGAGAAATTAGGAAATATATGCATGATCTTGGGGTGCAGAAGAATATCTTAAGACATAAAAAGCAAAAAAAAAAAAAAACCCTCCTAAAAAGCATAAATCAAAAAGGAAAAGCTTGATAAATTTGGCATAAAATCAAGAGTTTCTGTTTATCAAAAGACAGAGCTAAAAGAGTAAAAAGACAAACCACAAAACAGATATTGGGAAAAGATAATGAACAAAGTGCTTATACGCATAATATATTAAAAATTTCTATGAGGCAAAAAGAAAAAGACTTAAAATGACTGATAAATATGTTAAAGGTGCTCATTATTAATAATTATGTGAAAATAGATGATGGCATACATGTCCTGGCTCAAGCAGTGCCACTGTAGAACAAAGTACCACACACTGGTCTCACAATTCTAAAAGCTGGTTAAGTCCAAGATGGAGATATGGGCTGATTTCTGTCTAGTGAGAGCCTGTCTCGTGGTTCATAGTAAGCCATCTTCTTCCTGTGTCTTCACATGGCAGAATGGGGGAGAGAGAGCTCTCTGGGTCTCATTTATAAGACCACCATCCAGGAGGGCTCTATCCTCCAGATGTAATTTCTTCCCTAAGGCCGCACCTCCTAACATCATCCCACCTCGGGTTAGGTTTTCCATATAGGAATTTGGATAATGGGGGAGGCCAACATTCAGTCCACACCACACTAGCTAAAATGCAAACACATTTGTCATGACAATACCAGATATTGGAATATGAGGGGTAGCAAGAACTTTAATCACTTCTGGTGAGAATGCGTAAAACCACTTTGGAACATATTTTATGGTAAAGTTGAAGACACACCTACTAAAAGTCCACATTTCTACTCCTAGCTGTATGTTCTAAAAAAAAAAATGTGTTTATGCATAATGGAAATCATATATAAAAATGCTTATCACAGCATTATTCCTAGTATACAAAGACTGAAACAAACTCAAATGCATCAACAGTAATTGACTATACTACGGTATAGTCTTACAATATACAACAAAACTGAATGAACTATACAGATGAATCTTAAAACAATGTCAAATAAAAGAAGCCAAACACTCAAAAGTATATAGTCTGATTCCACTAATAAAAATCTCAAAATCAGTGAAAATTAAACAGCTACATATTCAGAGATTTAGGCAAAGGCAGTAAAACTACAAAGATAAGCAAGGAACAACTACCACAAGTCTCTAGAGGATGTTACCACCAAGGTGCCAGATGCAGAAAAAGAGATGGGATCTGGGAGGGGCTACCAAAGGTACTGATAGAAAAGTTCTTGTCTCCAGCTGGGGGTTGGTGACACAGGTGCTCTGCTCCCCTTCACATTCTAAAGGATACATCCCTACACCATGAACAATTCTCTATGTACATCTTAAATTTTTCAAAATTTAAAAATAAGAAATTTCAAATAAGGACAGCATCACAATCCTGAATATACATGTTCTCTCCATTATCTGGGAGACAAGGAGAAACCATTTACTTTGACTTGCCAGAAAAGGACATTTAAGTTATCACAAGTGTTAAACCCAGTCTAGAACCTGTTATGGTTCAGATATGAAGTGTCCCCTAAAAGCTCATGTGGGAGACAATGCAAGAAGGTTTGGAGGTGAAATGATTGGGTTATGAGAGCCTTAACTTAAACAGTGCATTACTCCCCTGAAGTGGACTAACCAGGCAGTAACTGTAGGCAGGTAGAATGTGGCTGGAGGAGATAGGTTATTAGGGGCGTACCTTTGGGGTTTATATTTTGTTCCTGGTGCACAGAGTGCTCTCTGCTTCTTGATTGTCATGTCCTGATCTGCTTTCCTCCTCCACATCCTTCCACCATAATATTCTACCTCCCCTTAGGCCAAGAGCAATAGATTCAGGCACTGTGAATACCAAATAAATGCTCTTTATCCTCTAAAATTGTTCTTGTCAGGTCATTTGGTCACAGCGACAAAAAAATTCACTGAAACAGAACCCAAATCTATGGTTTTGCTGCTGAAACATTCATCACTCAGACTCGGCCTGCACCAAGGCAACACATACAAAATGGGGAATATGGTAAAAGCTCCCAGGTCTTAAAAGAATATTCCAAATAAGGCTCTTTAAGGCTTCCGGCAGGGATATTTTATTTTTTTGGTTAAAATCACAACTGATAAAAATACCATAAAAATAAACATGTAAACAAGGTATCAGAACTTTGGTTCAATGAAACATCTCACATCTAGAACATCTGAGGTACAAAGGCACCTTGCTAGGTGCTAGACAGCCTGGCTCTGCTGCAGCTGCTCCAATGCTATCTTTGGGGCCAGAGAGGGCACAGGCTGAATGCAGAGGCTGGGACTGAGGTCACGCAGGACCCAGCCCAGTACACTCTCCACGCCAAACAAACATTGACTCTTCCAAAGACCCGCCTGATAGGAGTTGGAACATACAAAGGGATCTGTCATGCTGAGCTGGAAGATGACTTGGGCTGTGGGGCCAGAAGGAGAAGGGCAGAGAAGGACGTCAGTCAACTTCTGTTGTTCCACAAGGCCTCAAGAACTCCTGTCCTCGTTCATGGAACCATTTATTGGAGACTGTGAACAGAAAGCAAGTATGTTACAATCCCATTGGTCAGTTCAGTAGCCAAAATTAATATCTGACCCCTGCACTGTGCTCTGAGAAACAGACTTGAGTAAGACGTGGTCTCGGGCCTCAAGTTGTTCATGGGCTATTAAGGAAGATACATGAGTAAATAGGTAACTGTACAAAATTCTGCCAGTGACATGATACATGTGTGGAGGTTGTCATGGGAACAGAGTCAAAGAGCATGTGACCAATTAGGGAAGAGGAGACCTCAGGGCTGGAATATGAAGCTAAATGTAACACCAAGGTTGGGTGCAGAAAGTGGGAGCAGGAGGAGAAAGTCATGAAGGCAGGGATCACTCTGTCTTGCGTCAAAGACCTCAAACAGCCTGATGTTACTAGAAACTAGCAGGTAGAAGCTGAGAGGTTGGGGAGGAGGAAGCCTGTCCGCACTGCAGAGGACCTGGCTATCAGATGCCTCATGCCCTGTGGACGTCTGTGTGCTGTGGCACCAGAGCAGCAGAGCTAGAACAGCATTGTCACCTAATGCTGCCTTAAATGCACACAAACCAAAATTCTGTTCCTCAAACATAAGCTCTCCCATGACAAAGAAAAAATTATTTTAGTGTACCACTGAAGTCATAGAGTTTTTTTTTTTTAATTTGTAGTTGTAAGTAGACAGCATGCCTTTATTTGTTTATTTTTATGTGATGCTGAGGATCGAACCCAGTACCTCACATGTGCAAGGCAAGCGCTCTGCTCTGCTACTGAGCTACAGATCCAGCCCATCATAGAGATTTTTAAATAAAATTTAACTTAAAAGAAAGCAGCACATGTACTTAATTGAACAAACTGTCTATAAGGCTTATAGTGAAAAATAGCATATATAGTTAAATCATGAATTTTAATTAAAAATATACAGTGTTTACATCATTATGTATGTCACTTTAATGCTACATTTGAGACATTTAGTAGATTACAGTTAAAGTTTCTTTCTTGTACAACTTTTTTTTTTTAAAAGAGAGAGTGAGAAAGAGAGAGAGAGAATTTTTTAATATTTATTTTTTAGTTTTCGGCGGACACAACATCTTTGTTTGTATGTGGTGCTGAGCATCGAACCCGGGCCGCACGCATGCCAGGCGAGCGCGCTACCGCTTGAGCCACATCCCCAGCTCTCTTGTACAACGTTTTCCTCCTGAAGTCAGCAACTACCTCATTTTCTTTTTCTTACTTTTTTTAAAGCTATTACCATTTACCCCCCAAACTCGTGCGACCACCTTTGGACAGCTGTTTCTGTAACCCTTGCTGTCCCCAGCCTCTAGCCTTGTCTCTTGTCTCCTTTTCCTCAAGTGACAAGGACAGCAGCCTCCATACCTATGATGCTAGATGAAGCCTGTGCCTCACCTGCCTGATAGGAGGAAGGGTTTTCTCTTCTCTGTTTCCAGCTCTCTCCTCTGCTCCCTCAGAGCCCTGGCCAGAGCCTGATCCTCTGGAGAGCTGCCTTGGACTTACACTGCTTGTAGCTCTCTGGGCATCTGAGAGTGTTCTCAACCAGCTGTCTCAGTACTTAACCAAGTGGACTGCTACAGGACTGAATGGCCCTACCGCTTAGCAAAAAAAAAAAAAAAAAAAACCTCAGAAGGGAGACAGTCTTGGCTATGTCTCAGCAGTTGTGTCCCAGTTGAGCCTAAGGCCCCACCATCAAAGCTCTGGCTGAGAACACCACAGCCAAGAGCACCCTCAAGCCACTCACCCCACTTGCAGCCCACGAGCACCGGGCAGGCTGCATGTCTCGTTCGGTAGTCACCTTCTCCGCTCCTCAGAAGGTTGTACCAAAATACAGCTGTGCCCTGGAAAGAGATGTCCTATCAGAACATATTCTTAGAGACTGGGCTCAGAGACCTGACCCTGAACACCCTAGAACCCCTGTCCTGAGCAAAAACATCTTCAATTTTCCTGTGTAGGGTTCTGGGACTCCCTTCATGGCGGGTGGATGTTTACAAACCTATCTGACTTCCCTCCCTATTCCTTCTCCCAGTTAGAAGCTGGGACCACAGGTCCAAAGTACAAGGAGGAAGGGGCTAAGGCACATCACAGTGATGGTCAAGTAGGCCTGGCAATAGGACTGGGGGACACAGTCAGGTCTAAAACCTCTGACCCACAAGAATCAGAACTTACCTTCTTAGGCCAAATTGCAGCCCCCAGATCAGGGAAGACAGTGGCACCACCAGCTTCTACATCACTCATCTGGGAACACAAGGCATAGAGTTTGGCCTCTACCCAAGCATCTCAGAGCAAGTGAGTCACAAGAATCATGACAAAGTATACAGATCGCCCTCCTGTGAGCATGAGTGGCACTGCTGGGAGGCTCTGCTCATGGCCAGCCCTTCAAACAAGACTCTTTCTCCACCTATTTACTCCCTGTGGTTCACCAGCATGGCCTCCACGCTACAATGTTCAAAAGCAGGAGACCAACATCCAGGCAAGCCCTGAATGGGAGCAATTTGAATCTATAATCAGAACATTCCTCCTTGAATCCCCACCCAGCTTGGGCCCAGCAAACTGCCTGACCAGAAGTTCCCTGCAGCTTCCGCTAGTGGGTGAGGACCTGTATGGGCTGTTTCTCTGGCTCCTAGCTTGCTTGCTGCTCTAGTCTAACCCTTGCTGTCCCACAAAAGCTGCCCTCTAGGGGGAAGGGGGACACTGAGACTCTAGAGGTCCTGCTTTCCCCAACAGTGAGCCTCCAAACAAACTGCACACAAGATCCAGAGTAGCAAGACTGCCTTCACACCCACAGAGGGTGCCTCAACTCCTGCCAAGGCACCACTCCTTCCTCATCTGGCTCTTACTTTTTTGCCTAATAAAAATTGGAACTAAAAAATATTTCCACAGGACACATACCAGACCGACTGAGGAGCACTCAATGGACACATGCTAAATGAATAAGATGAAACCCCCCTGACACCCCCAGTCCTGGGGATCAAACTCAGGGAAACCCCAAGGCCTGCCCGTCTCATTAGCCTCTCCTTCCAGACACACTGGCCCTCTTCTTTTTTCCAACATCTCAAGCCCCCTTGCTCTTCTGGGCTTACACACATTCTCTTCTCTGCCAGAAACACGTTCCACCAGCTAATTTCCATTCGATCTTTAAGTCTCAGCCAACCTGTTACTTCGCAAGGGAGGCCCTCTCTGAACCCCAAGCCTGGGCGGCTTCTACACAGCACTTGTTCCCATAGTAACTAAATAACCATTTCTCTTATGTTTAAAGTAAGTCTCTCATGTTAGACCTCAAGCACCACAAGTGACTCTTTCTCCACCAGCTTATCCACATGTCCTTGCTCACCAACTTATCCACAGCATAGCCCCCAGCATGCAATAACCACACAGTTCAAACTTAGAAGGAAAAAATAAACTGTCCCTTAAGTTCCTTGACAGCCTCTATGCCTCTTTAGGGCAGGCTCTTGCAGCAAGGTGGGGAGAGGGCCCCCCAGCCTGTAGGGAAACAAAGGCTGCTTTTAGCTAAGAGCACCTTGTGACCACATCCTCACTCTGCTGCCAAGGGAGGATCCCTCCAGAGCACTTATCCTGAAAGTCCAGAGTGGCAGTGGGCCCATCAAATAGGAGGCAGAATATGCTACAACACACATGCATCTTGAGGAGATTGTGCTCAGTGAAATAAACCACACACACACACACACACACACACACACACTACTCTATGAGTTCATTTACTCGAGGTTATGTGATGTGAGTCATCAAAACTAGAATAGAGGTTGACAAGGCTGTGGGAGGGGACCCAGGAATTACTGTTCAACAGGAACAGTGTTTCAGTTTTACAAGAGGAGAGGAGTTCTGGCGATGGAGAGTGGTAATGGTTACACGATGTTATGAATTTAATACCACTGAAGTACACTTAGAGATGATTAAGATGATAACTTTTATGTTCTGTGTATATTATCACAATAAAAAAATGGGGGGGAAAAGGAGCAGGGATAAAGTCATAGGACTAGGGGCTACACGATGAGAACAGAAACCAACTTTCTCTACTCCAGCCAAGAAGGGCACTGAGGGACAAAAGGACCATTAGCCAACAGCAGGTGGCATCAGCTTTGAGGAGGGTGGGATATAAGAGAGCTTTCTGGACCCACGGTCCCCTTAGGGCCCATAAGCTGCACATGATACTCACGTAGTTTAAGAATGTGGCCACACGGTTCCCAGTCCCTAAATGCTTGAAAACATCTTGTTCATGGTTCTATAAAATTAAGTGAGAGTGGACAAGTGGGCCTGGACCCAGTACTTACATAGTTAAGAAACGTCGCTAACCTATTCCCCTCCGTTTTGAGGCCGCTGTCAAAAGGTCGCTGCAACAGACAACAACTTTCACCCAAGTTTGCAACCAACTTACCCGCCACCCAAATGATTGGGGCCAAAGGGACAGGGGAAGGTAATAAGTGGATGTTCCCCAAAATAGCCTGGAACAAAGGACAATCCAACACAGGAAATTTTGATCAGGACAAGGAATAATTTTCACAGAGACCTACTGAGGTTCTTTGCTCTAGAATCAAAGCAAACAGTAACAGAGTTAGGGCAGGCTCCACAGACCCTGTGGCTCCAGACTGGGCTTCACCAGTAACAAAGAGTCTCCCCTGGTGAGGCAGAAAGGGGGAGGGAGGGGGGTGATATGGAGGCTGAAATGCTGCTAGAAGCTCCAGCCTTCTCAAATCAATTACAGTGGGGCCCTCTGAGACCACCAGTGATCTGGGTCTTACCCTAGAGAAGTCAAAGTGCGGCTCATACTGTCCTCCCATTCCATAATTTGCAACCTGGTGAGAAATTTTAACAGCATTGGATTTTGTGAGCAGCATAAACAGGCTCTTATCAGAGATACCACATCCCCAGGCCTCCAAACAATCATATGCCCTAAGAACAGCCCCTCTCAGGTAGAAGACAAGCATGTCTCGCTTTCACAGGCAGAACGAGTGTTGCAAATATGTCCACAGCTGTGTCCAAAAGGATAAATGGTTTCCTGAGAAGAAGAAGATGGCTGACCTGCAGGCTGCCACTGTAGAGAAGCACCAGCCCTTCAAGAATACTCAGATGGCTCAAGAGGGAGCTCTTCTTGAGGCAGGCCCTGGTCTGGACCCAGTTTGTTTGGGAGGAAATGAGAAGGTGATCCAAGAAAAAAGCCAACACCAAACTCCAAGTGGAGGTTTTTTGAGACAGAGTCTTACTGTATTGCCCAAGCTGACCTCAAACTCTTAGGCTCATGCCATCCTTCCACCTTCCTGAGTAGCTGGAACTACAAGAACATGTCACTATACCTGACTTGAGATTTTTCTTTTTTTAACACTAGTTTTGGAGCTACTCCGAGTCTGGTATTGCTCCTGCCTCCTTTTCTAAGCAGCAGTTCTTGGTCAGGCCAAGTGGGGCACTGCACTGAGCACTTCTGCTCCCAAGTGAAGCAGCAGGGCATGGTGACCAGTTACCAGGTGGCCAAGAATTGGTATATCACCTCAGCATTCCCAGAATAAGCCTGCACCTGAATCACAGCAGCCTCTGCAACTACAGGGTGTCACTAATTGGATTAGAAATTGCAATGCCTTTGTGAATAGTATGTAGACACAATTTAACATCCAAGATCACAAAGTTACTTTAGCTTCAGTAGTTAAAATAAGAGACAAGGTTTAAAAGAAAATGCATAATTTGACATGATCCCCTTGATAAATCAAGTGGCACCATAAATCTATCTAGGAATAGCTGGTCACTGTTTTTTACTGAAATCCTAAAAACCTTTAGGGCTCAGCCACTAGTTCTCACAAAGTCAGTATCTTTTGTGTATCTTTTTTGGCCATTCTAACAGTCAGGAGAGAGATGCTGCAAAACGGGCAATAGTGGAAATCTTCAGATATGGGAGAAAAAGGGAGGATGGACATTACAAGAAAGAAAATCCTCCAGTTGGAGCACAAATGATGTTTGCTAAATATGATGAAATGCAAAATCTGGGCAGTGTATCTTTTCATGTATACAAAAATAAAAATTTTGATGTAAATAACCATGGCAGAATGAAAATACGCTGTCATTCCATTGCTTCAGCCTCCAAGATTTCTGCACCAGGATTACCTGAGATTCTGTCAAGAACATAAGGAAGCCTGGTACAGCAGATACTCGGGGCTGGAGGCACATTTATTTATTTTAGGGAGGGAAGTGCTAGAGAGAGTCTATGAGGAAATGCTATTACATATTTTCACAAATGTATCCTTTCTTGGTATCCATTCTAGACAAGACCTTAAAGAAAATTCTAGACATGCTGTGACTGGCATGCCAATGAACTCCAGAGATTTCCATCCCTGCTTGTTGTGGCGGCTGCAGAGCATGATTGCACTTTCTAACTCATCTGCTCCTTGGATAAAGTGACTAAACTTTGAGATTCCAGACAGTGAAAGAAGTTGCACTGCAATAGCTGGCACACCATTTAACAGTTTGGACAATTATATTTGATCAGTGCTAAAACCACTGTCCCTACACTCTTTAATATGGTCCTCAAACAAGTACAGAAGTCGCGGGAGTTTCTGGGTTTGCAGCAATCAAATTCACCATCCCTGCACACTCAAGTCCCCAGATCCATTCCTTTAATAACAAGCAACTATATACCAAAACTGATCCCTATAAGAAGGTATGCGTATGAACATTTTAGATTCCTTGTTGCCATAAGGTAGAGTCAGCCATTTGAAAGACATGGGTATTTATGATGCTGACCAGAGTGAAGGAAAAAAAAAGTTAGGAACCACCTAGTAGGCTAAGACATCACCAAGCCAGTAGTCTTGAATCTTGGAGAATCCTGAAGGTGTAGGTAGCATCTCCTCCTCCATTAGACAGGTCCCCATCCATTCATAAGAATGCCTTAATTGCCCTTTTTCTCCCAAAAGGTCTAGAGCAAACACATCAACTAAAGCTAAGAGTGTTGACAGGTAGCAGAAGGGGCCAGCTCCTTTCCAAAAGACTAGCATTTCCAAAGGGGCCCTGGTGCATAGGCTGCTGCTGGTGCCTAGGTATTTATCATATCACAAGCAGTACCTGTAGAATGGGCACTCAGGAGCAGATCCTGAAATCAAGGTTCCTGTTCCCCAGACGAGGTAAGATCAAAGCTTTCACAATACCACTGGCTGTCAAATAAAATGCCATAATAGTTCCCAGAGGAAGAATGTAAACAAAATCGGTATCTCAGTCACTTGGGAACTCTGGGCTAGATCTTCCGAAGAGCCCTTACTCTAAGGGGCCCTCCACTGAGAATTGAGACATTCAAACACCAGATGATTAAGTTAAAACACAATGAGAGGCCAGACAGATGAAGCCAAGGTTGGAGCAGAGAAGCCAGTCCATAGCAAGAGGCTGTTGTCTTCCACGGTTGAGGGTGAGACAGAGGTACAGAGAGTGCAGACAGGAAGCCAGCCAGGACAGCAATAGAGGCACAGGTCCTGTCCACTCAGCCCTGTGGTCCCTGGTACAGAATCAGCCAATCAAGCAGACTGCTGTCCTTCAGGACCAGGAGAGCGCTGAACACTGGCTCTGATGTGAAATAAGTGGTGGCAGAAGTCTTAAAACAACAACAAAAACCTACTCCAAGAAGACTTAAGTCAAGATAATGTCAACAGAGATGCATGTAGTGTGTGAAGAGCTCCTATCTTCTTGAAATGGTGGTTCTCTAATGCATTAGAGGCAAAGTAGGTGATGTGGCAGAAGTCCCCTGTTGTGTTGCTGGTCTGCAGAACTTATTTTAAACCCATACAACACTAAGTTGAGTTGAACTGAAAAATTATAAAAAAATTTTCACAAGACTGTTTTACAAATACACTGTTTATAATCCTGTGTTTTTGAAAACTCTGTTGGAGTTCACACAAATCCATTATGATGACCTTTGAAACCAGTTTTCTGATTGCAGATGCAGCTTCCAAAAGAGGGCGGAAAATGTGAATGCTGTTTTGCTTGGATATGTCCAAGTCAAGGTTGAGAGAATCCTTCCCAAATGACCTCCAATCAATATTCTAATGAAATCTATAGCTGGTCAGACCCACATACCAGCCTGAAAGGTGAAGGATGCTACTCTTAAATGCACGGACACTCTAGCCAAACAGAGATCCAGGGACTCTAGAATGAGGCCAGTGAAACTTCTATGATAGTTTCTCAGGTCATAATTTTATAAAAGAACCCAAGAGTTCTGTTGTTCAGAAGACAGAAAGCCAGTGCTGACTTGAAGCTGGTGCCCACAAGAACACACTGTGAAGGAGCATCACCCAGAACCTCTCAGCATGCTGCCACCATGTTTCTTCCTGATCACCTTGGAAATGAAGGCAAGAAGCCAGAATCTCAATAAGAGTACTTAGACAAGAACATTCCTCCTTCACCAGCAAACCAGTCCAGGCCTCTCATTTTTCCTAGCAACATATCACAGAACACTTTATCTTATCTCCAAGCGCATTTGACTAGGACACAGAATTGTAACTTTGGAAGATAATTCTAGGATTTGAACTTAGGTAGTGAAGAAGCTATGATTAAGGCTGCTGACTACTACTGATCCTCCACCCCAGCATGGTACCTGAGCACACAATAGATGCTCAGCTAATATTTGTCCATATCATGTTAACTGCTGAATACAATAGATATTATGAATTCTGGTTTCCCCAGCACAAGAGCACTCCATGTTCACGGCATAGTGCAGTTAAACTGTTTAGTAAGCAAGCCTTCCTAGATCCAGTGTGTGTACCTGGAAAGACCATCTAGCCAGATATTCCCCCTTCCCAACTCCTATGGTCTCAAGGACCAGCTTGTACCTGTAATAATTCTGCAGTCTTTACTGTTAACCCTGTGATGTGCTGCATCCGACGATTTACTCGAGCTACAACAGGATCATCATCTTCTTCTAGCCATGAGCTGGGACAAAAGAAGAGAACAGGTAAAAGAAAATGGGAAGTCAGACTTAGATGAGGTCCTGTGCTCTCTCCCAGCATCAACACCAGCACTAATAGGCAGAAGAGAGTGAGTGCTATAGGAGGGTGTGGAGGTGCCAAGCCCCCCTCCATTGGGTAGGTACTGGGAAGCCTGTGAGTTGGGACTTGAACAGCACCCCCACACATACCACCACCATTTATTACCTTTTGGAAACCCTGTAGCTGGCAACAGTGAGGACACCGGTCTTGGGATCACGAACTGTGGCTCGTGCAAGCTGGAGGTCAGGAAGACAGGGCAGACTTACACTTTTTGGCCTTGTGTTTTTCTCAGAGAGCACTGGGACCAAATCAGCCAGCCCCATTGGTGGGAGAAACAACTTTGTAGGCAGTGACTCTAGTCAAGACCCCATGTCCCTGTAGGCCAGGCCAGAACAGGAATCTGAGGCCTCCACCTTCCCTCTCTGCTATCAGACCCTGGCCACTCCCCTGCTTGGTCACTACTCATCCCTCCTCCTCCCAGGTCTGTGCTACCTGAAGAATTATGCCTATGGATTTGGCTTTGTCCACCTCTGTGTCTGCCTAGACAGCCTCCCTCTTTGCCAGACCCATAGATCATCCTGCATAAGCATAGCTGAGCTTAGATGCTCCCACCACATTGGGACTGTGCCATGATCCCTGAGCGTCCCCTTGTGTGCCCCTCTTGACTTGGTCAAGTTCTATATGCTTCTGAACCTCAGTGGCCTCCTCTGCCAAGAAACCCATGCAAACACACTCCTGATGCACCCCCTCACACTGGGCTCCCATGCTGCAAGAGGAGAGACAGACGCACAGTTTTCACTCCCTCGGGAGTCTCATAAAGTCAGATGATAAAACCAGGAAAGGGATTATCAAGTTGAAATAAATAAATGACTACCTGAAGCCACCCACCCCAACCTACACACACACACACCCCTCACCTACTTCATCTCCCCAGTTCCCATTAAGAGGCTTAATGCTACTGCCAGGAGGAACCCACTACTCAAAGCCAGACTCCAGGGCAAGCGTCCATGTGCTTCAGCTGTGGACTGTCCTAATGGGCTCACATGGGTGGGGCCATAGGCCCAGTTACCTCACTCCAAAGCACTTTCCCTTGAAGTAAATATGTGAAAAGTGCCTACTATGTGCTAGGTGATTGAGAAACATGGATCTCACCCTCATTTCATTCAAATTGAGTGGGGGAGAGGAAAGCAGAAAACCAGTCAAGTAATTGCAGCATGCACAAGTGAACTTCATGTTTCAGAATCAAGAATGGCTTCCTGGAGAAAGGAATCACCGAGATGAGATTGGAAGGGTAAGTAAGAGTTAGCCAAGGAGGAGAGCACTCCAGGAACAGCAAAAGGGCAGTGATAGAGAGGCCCAGGGATTAAAAAGCATGTGGTGCTGACTGTGGATCAGAGGTTATGTGAAGGAGAGAGATGAGATTGAGTGGACAGCAGGCACCGAGAGTCTGATGCAATCTTATGGCCCATGAGAGACAGGGCAGGCTTTATGCAGGGGAGCAGCCCTGGGAACACCCTGTGGGGAGCTGAGCAAGGAGGGCTGGAGTGGGAAGGAGCTGGCTAATGAGGAGGCCAGAGCAGAAGGGATGGAAAAGAGTGGACAGAGCAAAAGTCTGTCAGGGGGTGAAATCAACCCCCCAGACACCGTGTTGTTACGTGTTCTAATAAGGTGGCCAGCATACCAGGATGGATGGCTTCCCTGAGCTCCTATCTGAGGGTCTTTCCTGAACTCAGTGATGCCAGTCCTTCCCTGATGACAGATGCAACCACAGCTAGACCCCATCCCAACATCTGAGCCTCACCATTGGCCTGGTGCCCACAAAGAGACTCTGGGCAACTGTGCTGTGCCCCTGGGGACAGACAGGGCTATTTTGAAAGCAGTCTGGGTATCCACAGGCAGCTGCCAGGCATTCCCGACAGGACAAGTTAAGCTCACTGGCCCAACTTCAAAGCCAGAATAGCATCTGTCCCTCATAGCCTCCGGAAAGGAGAGGTCAGCTCATGATGGCCAACACATTTGGCACTTCACATGGCTCCTGTTCAAAGGCAAATTTTCCCATTGCTCCCTCCCCCAGCCCTGCCGTGTGTGTGTGTGTGTGTGTGTGTGTGTGTGTGTGTGTATGTGTGTGTGTGATATACACGGAAAAGTTCTCAATGTCTGGGACTGAGGGATACGAAAGGAATCCAGTGCCTCTCTCACCTGGAACCTAGAAAAGTAGTTTTTTTCCCTGAAGAACTTTGGAGCTTCCCAGAGGGTGGGAAGAGGGGTCCTAGTAGCCATCCTCTACACATACTAGCTAGATCAGCCCTTAGCCCCATCAATGATACCAAGTGACCCTAACCCCTAGATGTCCTAGGACCTTGACCCAAAGTTGTTTCAAATGATTTCCAGGGACCAGGAGAGGACTCTTTCCAGGAGCACTGGGCTTCCTGGCCACCTTGGCTACTACAATTCTACTAGAAGCAGAGAAAAAGAAAATTCAGGTAAATCCTCCCTTCCAATCATCTGTGGTGGATGATTATAAATGGAAGCAAACTTTTATGAACTAGAAATAGAATAATAATTTTGTCATGTCACACACACACACACACACATAATTTAAAAAACAGCCTACTGCACACTTAGCTGCAAAACACCAGAGAAATTTCCAAGAAATTCAAAAAGAAGCAGGATGCCTATTGTAATAATGCTTCAGAAGTTCTAGGCAATTCAATTAGACACAAAAGCAAAGAAAATATAAGTATTAGGAAGGAGATAGCAAAATTTTTCTTATTTGTAGGTGATATGACATGTACCCAAGAAAATCAGTTAAAAATCAAAAAGGGAATAAGTGAGTTCAACCACCACCCATGACCTCACAGGTTAGCTTCTTCAAGGGTGAAATAAAGCCAGAGTCACAGTTTACTAAATACACATAATAGTTAATATATGTTAAGCATTTAGGAACAGATCCTGTCACCTTAAGAACTCAGTAACAATTAGCTAGTATTACAAGATACATTTTTAAATCAAGTTTAATACATAATAACGTAACCAGCTAAAATATAGAAAAAGCAAAGTTACAGGAATAAAAAAGCCATCTATGAATAAACTTACCAAAAAATGAATAAATGAAAAGACCCAGCCCCTGGAATGCCCCGGGAGAAGAAAACCCAATATTGTACAGACGAACAATCTCCTCCAAGTCAATTACCTCTTTGCAGTCCCAGTCAGGAGTGCCAAAGGACCCACCTTCCCAGTGCCTTATGGAATATTTTCTAAAAAAAAACTGACCTCCACGTCAGTCCCCCAACCAGGGCCTCTCTCTATGAGCCTGCCCTGCTCCCAGAATGACCTCCTACTGTAGTGCTTGGTGGTCCACATTGATTCCCTCATTTTTCTTTCCCACTAGTCCATGAACCCACAGGTCAGGCTGAGTCTGCGGCATCTCAGTAACCCCACAGTGGACTCATGCTAGATAGTGATAAGGTCTTGACTAGGTAAACAAACTGCCCCATGATGTTAGAGATGAAAGAGAAGCTGTCCCCTTTAGCACCCCTACGAGGACCAACAGAGAGACACCTACTTTGGGTTTTGCAATCTCCTTGATCCTCTCGATTTCCTCGTCAGACATGACATCATAGTACCTGACGATGTGCGGACTATCCCACTCATCCTCCTCTTTGAAGGGGGCGATGAGCAGCTGTGGCACCCTGTTGCCATGGTGGTACCTACAGAAAAGCCTCTTCTGCCTCCGGGGTGTCTGGGGAGCACAAAATAACAGACCCTGAGCTGAGAGATCCCTTAACCTCAGTCCCAGCTCAGCTGTCTGCAGACGCTGTCTCACACCCATGACCAGCTGCTGCTCCCTGCCTCCCTGCCACAGAAGAAATGAAACACCTCTCAGGGTGACTGGCATGAAGTGACAAACCACAAACCATGTAGCTTTTCTTCTCTCTCAAGATCACCTCATGCCCACGAGTCCTGTGGCAGAAGGTAATTCCTGACCCTTTCTCAGAGATTCAAATAGGTCTGGAGGGTGGGCAGGGAGAAGCCTTTCCAGGGGAGGAGTCAGTGGGAGCCAAGTGGACGGGCATGGAAAAGGCAAGAGCCTGCCTCACACCTGAACCTCTGTGAGGAAGCACTGGAAGCCCAGGGCTCCCCAAACCAGTGGTACCGATACCAAGCTCCAGCAATTGCTATGTCTTTACCACAGAGACTTACCCTCCACTACACTGGGACTTCCCTTGGGACCTGAAGCACATCCTTACCCATGTTTTCTTCATAACAGTGAGATGAGCAAAGGCTGGGCACACTGGGGTATGGAGAGGAGTACAGTAATAACTGAGAGGATGGAAATTCTACTTGGGGCATCAGGGAAATTCTCCAGCCCTACACCTCAGAGAACACCCACACATCAGCCTCAGCAGACGCTACCAATAACTGGGGGAGATGCTAAAAAAAAGTATCTACACATAGTGGAACATCCTCCTAGGCCTGCCTGCCCACCTCGGACATCCAGGTCTACAGTCTGGGCACTGTGCCCTCTCCCACAACTCACCAGTTTGACACCCTCCCCGCGACAGAGGCTCTCATACACGTCCCTCTCAGGCAGGTAGTCCACTGGCCTCTCGTAGAGGCCTCCCTGGGTTTCTAGCACCGCTTCTGTCTGATTTAACGACTGTTTTTCCCTTTCTTCCTCCAACAGCCGCTCAAAGTACCGCAGATTCCCTCCGGCTCGCTCATGACTTGGGTCTAGAAAAGCAAAGAATGAGAAGGAAAAGGAAACCACAAACATCTGTTAGGTTTTTTAGATAAATTATTCAGTAAGTGGTTTCTTTCCCAGCAGCCCCCTTGCAGGTTTTGCCTTCCACAGCACCTATCCAGGTGTGTGGGTGAGAGCCAAAGAGTCAACAGAGGACTCCCCATCCCGGTCAGAGCTGAGAGAGCAGCACCATCAAAGGAGGGGAACCCTAGCCAGCCACGGAGGAGACTTCCTCTCCAGTCCTCCCTGCAGGTCCCAAGGTCCCCAGTCCAGAGAAGCAGTCCTGATCCTGCCTCCTCCTCTTGACAGCCATATCTCCATTTACAGCCATTCCCCAGACTGCGGGCACTGCTGGAGACTATGCTGTGCCCTGGCCACAGCTAGAAGCAAGCTGTAACACCAGCAAAAAGAACAGCCACAGCATCCAAAGAAACAGGCGTGGCAGGATTTCTGTGATACTCCTCAGGTAAGGAAACTGAGGCTCAAAGATATTGAGTGACTTGGGTTGAGATTCTATAGAACAAGAATCCAGGGGCCCCAACTCCTCATCCAAGGCCCTTACTGACTCACCTGAGAGAATCTACAAAGATCTTTTCCCACATAGGTCATATGCTAGCTGAACACCCAACTCAGGGCCCCCACGGAAAGCAGTGGCATAAAAAAGGCTTTGCCAGTTTCTGAAACTCCAGATGACAATGTTCCCATGTAAGAGGTGCCACAGATGGGTTTTGAAGGCACCAGTGAGACCTGAGACCTCCAACTAGTTGGTACCACAGTGACCCTGATGGACAGCCTGCATCGAAAGCTACTCCTGACACAGTGGTGGTTCCACCCTGCCAAGTGTCAAATGTACCACAGCACTGACTGGGTCCTTAGTTAGAAAGGGAGCATGCAGGGCCACAGGTATCACAGGCACCCCAGACCTGAGTACACCCATCAGCAATGGGCAAGGGCTAATGGGTAAGGAGCTAGCTGGAAGTTGGAATATGCCATCAGTCACTGGCCAGGTGACAGGTCAAACTGACTCGATCCCCAAAGAAGTGTCAAGTGGTATGTCCAGCAGAGTCTATCCAGTTCCCCTGCCAGCTCCCCATCTCCATCTCACCTTCCCTTAATCTCCTTACCAAGGGAGAGCAGGCGGCGGGTGAGTTCCACAGCACGGTGCAGGTCACCCAACTGGAAAACGGCATAGCTCAGGTAGTCCAGCGCCTGGGCCTTGGCCACGGTCCCCTCCTCCCCAGCATCAAGTTGCTTTAGCACCTGCTCCATCCACAGCACCGTGTGGTAATAGTCCCCTTCATTGTAGGCTGAGCGGCCCATCCCAAAGCAGTCATCCACGCTCAGCATGGCCTGGTACTTGGTTCCTACAGCAGGAGAGTCCAACAGTCAGCCTCCAAAAAAAGAAACACTGGGTTATGGAGGGAGGTTCCCACCAGAGCCTTAGACCATAAGCTCCAACATGCCACTGATACAGTAAGCACAGACAGGTAGGCTCTGCCCTGGGTTGGGGTTTACAGCCAATCTCCCAGCCTTAGACTCCCCTTCTCCCAAGGGGGAGGAGCTGTGTTATGGGGGACCCCAGGAAGCCCACCAAGAAGTAGTGTTGAAGGTGTGAAGATCCTGTGGGCCACACAGGAGAAGACATCGGGTGGGCAGCTGGGGGACAGAAAAATTAACTGAAGAAACAAATTTAGGTGGCAGCAAAAGCCACACATGAGGATAATCACATGTAAAAAATGTCTGAGGGAAGAGTGGAGAAGGTGGCCAAGGCCAGAGCCCTGGGGAGCACACACTCAGAAAGGACAGAGGATACAGAACATCAACAAGCGACTAAGACATAGGAGAAACTGAAGGAATGGGAGCAGCGTGACAGATGCAGAGGGAGGCCGAGAGCCAAGGCTGCAGTCCTGGCTTTGGCCATCAGGCAGCAAGGACCTTGGTGAACACCACTCAGCAGGCCTTGTGACCTCAGGTCATGTGCTGTGAGCTGAGCACTAGAAAGTGACCATGAAGACAGTTTCAAGCCAAGAGCAGTGGCTATAGGGAAACGAAAGGTTTGGGCAGACTCAAGATGGAAAGACTCTATGTGTTCCTCTAAGAATAACAAGAAAGCAGATCCCATGAGAACAAGGAGGGCTGTGACCCTTACTGGAAAGCACAGGAGTCCCCCCAAAGCCCTTTTAACAGCCACGTGGACATGGTTGATATGAAAGAACTGCCTCAGAGTGGGCCCCCTTTGCCTGATATCCAAGATGGACCTCTGCCCAAAAGGAAATTCCTTCTGCAGTAGGAAGTGCCCATGTCAGAAACTGGGTGGCTTAGGAACCAACAATGTAGAATAGAAAGTTGGGGAGAGTAATCACAAGACGGAGATGTAGATAGGCCAGGGTTTGGTTCCCTAGGGCCTCTTTCCCCTCTCCATACCCCACCACAGATTTTGGCTAGCTCTGTAGTCCCAGGAGCCTACCTAGCTTAAGTTTCAGTCTCCTATCTACATAGAGATAATATCCACCTAAACAGAGATAATAACACCGATTTTAAAAGACATAGGCCAAGAATTCAATGAGATGATATATGAAGATGGTTCCTGTGATCCTCAGGATGCTAATGACGGGTAGCTATTATCAACATGTCTCACAGATACCAAGAATGTTAAGAATGGCTCTCAGGCACTCAGCATCTCTCCCAAAAGGCAACTTGAATGTCTGCTCCTTGGAGAGTGGGCCCTGCAGAGTTACTGCTGAGCTGTGTGTGGAAAGGCAATCAGACAAGGAGCAGCCCAGCTGACAGGGGTAAAGGTATTCCTGCAGAGGGAATGGGAGGAACCAAGGAGCTGAGCAAAGGAGAAGCTGAGCACCAGGGGCAAGGAGGCCAGGGAGACAGTGGGACCTCAAAGACTCCACACAGGAGGGGTTTGGGTTTATCCCTGAAAGTTAAGCACTGTGACCAGGTTTTAGTGTGCTAAAGACAACATGGAGGATGGGATTAAAAAGTGAGCTGGACAATTGCAGGAAAATGGATGGAACTTGAGAAACTTATGTTAAATGAAATAACCAAAACTCAGAGTCCAGAGTCTAGGGCCGTATGTTTTCTTTCATATAGGGAACTTAGAGAGGAAAAAGGAAAAAAAAGGGGGTGGGAGGGATGGTCTCATGAAAATAGAAGGGAGATCAAGAGGAAGAGGACAAGGGAGAAAAGGGAAATCCTGGGCAATAGTGATAAATTATATTGTTATATCATGTGCAAATGTGAATACATAATAAGTCAGCTGGTATCTTAGCCGGTCATGGGGCAGTAGTGAGGGGACAAGTACAGAAGACATTAGGGAAGTAGACTCTATGGGCCTCAGGATTCTGGCTTAGGCTGCAAATAAGAGGAGATGCTTCTTGCTGAGGTAAGTGGTGAAGGAATTGGGTAAACAGCTCAAAGGAGGTAAGGATTTCAATTTAGGACACATGAAATTTGAGAAGTCCATGGAATATCTAAGCATAGACAGCCAACAGGCATTTGCTGACACTGGTTGGAAGCTCAAGAGGTTGTCTTGGTGGGAAACACGGATCCAGAAATCAACCATGGATGGGAAATACCTCAAAGGATGAAAATTGCTGGGTTCACCTGGGGAAGGCTTGTAGGAACTAAATCCTAGAGAGTAACTCCCTTCTGTCCTGCCTCCCCATTCAGGACACTCACAGGTGTGTGAACTGAGTGTCCATGTCAGAGTGTAGCACCCTCTTCCCACCAACCTATTGCACAGCTACAGAGCAAAAAGACCCTGCAGGAGTCCTGAGCTGCATTCTATCTTGGATCTCATGGTATAGCTTGGTTCAAGACCTGACTGAGGTAGAAATAAGAAGTTCACATCCCCTCCTATTACCTCATCAGACCCAAGGCCCCAGGCCACACCTAGTCAGTAACAGAAACCCTAAAAAGGGAGAAAGATTCCACACACTATGGATCTGTTTGTATCTTCTCTGGTGACCCACAAGTGAGATTCACCCAAGGTCTAATGAGATACAATGGAATCCCTAGGTTTATTGTTCTTGAAAAGCTCTCCAAACCCAGCTTATCTTCTTACAAACACTTACATTGAGGAAGTCAGTGGAGAAGGAACTGGTTTTAAAAAGAAAGAACAAATGACCAGAGAGGCCAAAAGAGAAGAAGCCAATATCAGTATCCCAGAATTCAAAGGAGGGGAGAATATCAGGCAAAATGAGGCAATCAATGTGCCTAATGTTGCTGAAAAGTTAAAGAATATCATGCCTGAAATGTCTGTTGACTTTACCAGCCCCAGAGGGTTGGTGGACAGCAGGCACAAAGGCATGATGGGGTCAGGAGTACAGAGGAACTAGAAGAGGAGAAAGAGTGTGAATCGCTCTATCCAGTAGCCAACCAAGAGGGGAGAGGAGACTGACCACAGCAGAGACCAAACAGTCTTGTACCCTGAAGGAGGAGTTCGGGAATGAGCAAGAATAGAGCATCTGTATGAGCTCAAGGAGAGACCCCAGAGAGGTGAGGACAGAATGAACAAGTGCACAGACTTAACTGAGGGGACATAGGAGAGAGGGCAGAGAGTTCAGAGTTCAGCCTTGGTGGGGGAATCAGGAGGGTGGGAAATGGAAGCAGGTCTGGCCGTGGATCTATGGTGCTCTGGGACAGAGACCAGCAGGGTTCCTGACAGTAGCCTCAGCGTTCTCTGAGACACAAGAGGAGAGGGAGGACCTTGGATAGTGCATGGAAGGAAGTGGCAGGCAGGGGATGCGGGGAAGCAGCTATCACGGGACAGGGGACAAGTACCGAATGGGGATCCAAGACAAGGATCATCAGTAGAGGCAGAGACCGTACACTGCCTCTGCCTTGTCCAGCCAGCAAAGAGACACAAGCAGGACAGGCAAAGCCCGGAGCACTGAGTTACCTGGAAGCTCCCCTCTGGAAATAGTGTCTGGGTCCAGCTTGTATGTGTCCTGAAGTCTCATCAAAGCTTTGGCAGCCCCCGACTCATCCTCATCAGTGGGGAAGAATTGCCGTTGCACTGAGAGGTTGGCAATAAAACCTTCCAAATGAGAGGGAGAACAAGAGGTTGCCTTAGGTCCAGGGGCAGAAATGCTCCTGGGATCAGAGAGGCAGCCACTAGTGGGTCTCTGGCTAGTGGGTTCCTGCCGCTTGCCTCTGAGACTACTGGTAGGCTCAGTGGTGATGTATTTGCTCATCATGTGTGAGAGCTCAAGGAGAGATGCCAGCACTAGGGGATGTGGGAGGAAGAGTTTGCCCTTCCACCAGGAAGTCCTCCCAGACTGCTCTAGTCCATGGGACTTCTTTCTCACTCCTCACTGTCCTACCACCTGTGCTGCTCATTTGGAACTGAACAGAAATAGCTGGTACAGTGGTTAACAGTTGGGAGTCTACAAGTCAAGCTTTGAGCTCTCTGATCACCGTGGCCAAGACCACAGCCTGGAGCCAGGAAAAGCCTCTGACCACTGAAGTGCCCCCACAGAGACTTCCCAGTTATATAGCAAGAGAGGCATCTCCTGAAATCCCAGGACTCCCAGGCTGATTCAGGCCTTCAGTTCCATCTGTGAGGTAAGAATTGGGAGGGGAAAACCCAAGGAATTCCTCCCCTGGCCCCTTCCCAAGAGCAGCAGCACACACTGCAACCCACTCTCAGAACGGGCTCAAATACTCATTTCTAGCCAAGCCTGGAGATTCAGAGGTCAAGAAGCTGCTACCCTGTCTTCCTTCTGGCTTCATGGTCAGGGACTCTGAAGAGTTCAGAATCCAGGAAATAGAAAAACACGCCTCCTTGAAAAAGCCACAGACAGTGTCAGCATGCCCCCCTCAGTTCAGGGGCAAGAACTCCATGTCAGGATGAAAACAACCTATTGCTCTCTGGGCTGTTTGGTATCCTTCTAGGTAATTTTAAGGTTTCCCGATGCGATGCAGAGGGGAGGGTGTGGAGAACAAGGTCAGTGAGCAGAGATCTTCTGAGCAGGCTCAGCCTCCCGCTGTGCAGGCGGGAACAGACCGTTCCCAGCTACAGGCCAGGCCTAGGAGGCGGGGTCTGGGAAAGGCAGGCGGGGCTTCTGGAGGCAGTGAGCTCACTGGGCACAACGCCAGCCTGGCTGAGCTCACCAATCCCTCCCTGGAGGCCACCCTGCCCCCAGCCAAGCCCGACCCAGTCTGGCCACGTGAGCTGAAATGTCTCAGCCGGAGAGACAGCTAGTCTGAAGTTAACCAGCACTCCCAACTCCAGAGAAAAGAGACAGGGCCTGAGCCCGAGGCTGGGAGTCCATGGGGCCGCCTCCAGGCTCACCACCACCATCACTTCATTTTGACAGGAAAGTGTTAGAGCATGGTAAATGTTACCCTAGAAAAAACTTTTCAAAAAAGTCATACTGGGTGGGGTGGGGGGAGTCATACTCTGACCTGTAAATACCATTTCTAAGAATTTACTCTAGAAAAATAATCAGAGTTAGACACCAAAATGTATATGAAAGATTGCTGATAATTATAATTTGGAAATAGGCCCATTTCCCATGACTTTCCCAGTTTTACAGTATATCAGTATGACAAATTGTGATCCAACTATTAAAATCATGGTGCATAAAAACTTTTAATAGCATATAGAAGCTGGGTGCAATGTGCATACTGTAATCTCAGTTACTAAGGAGGCTGAGGGCAGGAGGAAATCAAGTTTGAGGCCAGCCTCAGCAACTCACCAAGACCATCTCAAATAAAACATGAAGGAAAAAAGAAAGAAAGAAAGAAACAGGGGAACTGGGATGTAGCCTAGTGGTACAGTACTTGCCTAGCACATGTGAGGCTCTGGGTTCAACTAATACTGGAGCGGGTTGGAAGAGACAAGCTGTGAAATTCAGGGACAGGTAAGTATATGCTTATGTCACAAATCTGCCAACAGAAATGTTTTGTTTGTAAAAGACATGAATAGGAAAGAATTCAGATGAAGGCTATGCTCACCACTTGACTCATTTAGAATTCATTTGTCCCTCAAAGCAAGTGAGTTTTCATTCCCTGGTATACATATGGTTCCTTTAATTAAAAAAAAAAATGTAGCATATATAGAAAGATCATAATTTTAACAGTTCTTATTACTAGGCAACTGGATTAAGAATTGTAATTTTCTCATGTGACTGTGTTTGTTTTCCTAACTTTTCTATAAAAACATGTATTACTAAAGTATAATTACAGGAAATGTTATTACCAAAAACAAAAAGGCAAAAACTGATTACTGTTACATGTTTTAAAATAAGGACAGCCAACTACCAGCACTAAAAGAGAAAGAACAGAGCCATCATCAGCAAGGTCTACATTGTCACATGACATTTGCTCACTGTCCCTCACCTGCCGCTGAGTCCTGCAGGACCAGGTCTTCTAAAGCAGGCCAGTCTGTGTTCAGCCGCTTCACCAGCTTATAGGCATTCACGGGGTGAGCCAAGTAGCCCTCGGGGTCAGCAGCTGACTTGCTGGTCAGGGCTTCCATTTTGTTGGCCCAGCTGTGGAACCAAAGGAAAGGAAGACTAACATCCCCACCCACACAGGTCTTGATCTGTGGTAATTTCCCTGATGAGATCCGTCACCTTTTGTTAAGAGGTAATAAAACATGAATACAGTAACTCCCACAGATACATCTAGCTCCTTAATCTTAATAAGAGCTGGGAACCTCGGTGAAAGTAGAAAGGACTTAAGCAGAAAGGAAAAGACAGAGACTCTTTAACCCATGTGATACTAAAGTATTCAGACAGGTGGGAGAGACCACACCTCTGGAGGGCTTCCTCTTATAGACACCCACACATGGGCTGTGGGGAGGGGCAGGAAGGCTAACTCAAGGTGCATATGGGGCCTTAGGACATTAGACACCTCTTAATCTTGGAGAGCTTGGCTTCCTCCACAAGGATGTACTCCTTCAGAGCCTGTACCAGGTCTTTCTCTGCATAAATCAGGTCAGTCATGTGCCCTGTAGGAGAGAAGTAAGGGCCAATCAGAAATGAATGAGGGATGTCCAGCCCCCTTCCTTGGGGCATAAAACATCAATTCAGAAGAAGTAAATTTTCTGGTCCAAGGGCGTGTCGGGGCTCTCTGGGAACACATGGTCCTGGCCCCAACTCTAGGAGGAGACAGGCAGAAGTGCCAACAGGATGTCTGTGATAAATTCACTGGGATTACTCAAGGAAGAAGGTCCAAATTTCATTCTCCCACTGTTAACCAGCTGGTCATGTCACTGGGAATAGACATCCTAAGGGGTCATCATATGGAAACAAGCTCTGAAACTTCAGGTAAGGAGAAGAGCTGGATTCCCAGGACACAGAGTGCTCACTGCTCAGAACCACTCTTGCCTCGGGAGAAAGTTAGTCAAAAAGGCCAGATAGCATGCATGCAGCCTGCATGTCCCAGGGAGAAGGGCCCATTCAGACAGCTGGATCCAAGGAAATCCAGATCTTTAGGCTCTCAGAGGGGGAAAATGACAACTCTGTAAGCCCCACGATCTCCAGAACTGGTCAAAACCAGTGAATGAGGCCACCCTTCCCTGAATTAGAACACACCTCAGGTAGTGAAATCACCTGGCATTTGAGCTAAGGGATCCCCAGGAAGACAACAGTCCTGTTGCCACATACCAATAGAGGTGAAGAACTCGGCCTGCACGCAGCTCAGGACACCAAACCAGGCCATCAGCAGTGTGGACACCTGGAGTTTCATCGTCAGAGAGGGAAGCATCTGCAAGGCATTCAGGGACATTCATTAGATCAAATGTGCCAAAATCCTGGCGCAGCACAAGAAAGCTAAGAAAGAGATTTGGGATCACCACAGGGTGTGGAAGCACTGACATGTGCTCAATTCTGGACCCTACTCTGGCAAGCCATATGCCCTGGGGAAAGGCTCCATCCTCTCAATTCCTGGAAACCACTAGCAACATGAGAAGGCTGAATCATGGTGAGGGGACAGTCACCTCTGGTTCCAATCATCTGACAGTCCAAGATTCTGGTCTATCCCTTCTTATTTCACAGACTGTTTCTATCTTACCTTCCAATACATGTACCATGATAATGCCAGATTCTGGTGACCTAGTCCTTGCCCATAAGATGGTGACATTATGAAAAGAGAACTTGATATGATATGTTCTAGGGAACCCAGCCCAAACTGAGGTGTAGAGCAGATGGTCAGCCAGAAGAATCATCAAACTGACCCCGGCCAGTCTATACCTGCCACACACAGAGCAGTCAGGGGAGTGACATCCAGGATAGACACTGCTCTTCCTGTAGTGAGGCTCCTCAGCAGACGCATCCTCACTGGCCAGTCACCGTTCATTCACAAATATTTACTGACCATACAGAGATGCCAGGCATTGAGCTAGGCACTCAGAATACAAAAATGAATTAGCCACCCATAGCCAAACTCTTGAGCTAGACAGTTGACACAGGGAAGAAGCCAGCTTCTCATCAGTCTAGAAATAGTCAGACACTGCTCTGAGGGAGGCAGGCACCACCTGGGGCAAGCCTCACTGGCAGTGGACCTATATACACAAGAGAAGCTTCAGACATCATCTCCCAGCTCAGCAATGCATCCCAGGACGTGCTGGAGGACCACTACCCATTGGAGCCCCTACTCTGCCAATTCTTCTCTTTTGGATCCACTTCAGCCGAGTCTCACTGGAATGCTCAAATAGAAATTTACTGAGAAAATAAAGGAAAAATAAGCGCTTCTCCCCAAAATAAAAGTCTTAACTGAAAGAACTCCAAGTCTGGGCTGCCTAATGCCAGTTCACCAATTTTTGCCTGCTATGGTTGCTTAGATACACAGTCACACTCTCCATTCCTCATCTTACCCTTTCAGAAGAAATTTCAATCCACTGTAGTTCCAGGTTAGGCTCACAGAAGGGCCCAGCCCCAAACAGGTTCCTCTAACCTTATCTAAGAAGATAGCTTAAGTGCATGGGCCCAAGTGTCCAGCCCAGCAGGGCTGCAGAGCTGACAGCATGCCCATCACAGTCTAGTTGCTGGGGGCTCAGAGACAGACAGGATAATTATTTTTCCTCAAGCCAGGATGTGCTGTAGGGAAGGGAGTAGTAGGCTAAGGAGTATATTATGAGTCAAGGCATCAAAAGAAAGCAAGAAGATGAGTAGGTGTGGGCCAGGTGCTCCCAGTTCCAGCCTGGTCTGCTCCCAGGCCTCCCCAACTGTCTTCTCCATTTCAGGATTCCAGAAGGCCTCTCTTGTTGCTTCTACAAGCCCATTAACTTAAAAGGGCATATGTCTATTCTTTGTACCTCAGAAGGCTTGACTACCTCAGGAGAGCACCTTCTGTGTATGTGTAGGAAAAACTCAAAGCCAGGAGGATCTGTGAACAGTAGGGGGACCAGCTTTGGGACGGGGGTGATGGGAGAACAAGGTCCAGGCAGGAGATCAGACTAGACATGGCTGGAAGTGGGGGCCCCCACCCTTCTCCCCAGGTGTATCACCATTTTCAGTTGCATACATCTGCAAAGCTCAGACAAAAAATTTATGGGAAGAGGGAATCTCTCCATGCCTTCCAAATTATCCAGCTGACACCATCCATGAGCACCTAATAGCACTTACGGTAAAACAGCCAGGTTTCTTTATTACATGAATACCAGCTGTCCTTTCTCTGGAATGTGCTGTGTGGCTTAGATTGAGCCCATCCATGAATCCTGGCCTGGAGGCAGAGCCTCAAAGAATCACAAATAAGTTTGGGGAAATTAAGAGCCGCAGAGTCTCACTCTGGCGGGAGAGGGGGATGATGACTCTGCTGGCCCAAACAGCTGGGCACCCCCAAGCAGCTCCCAGACTGCCACATCCATACTGCCATCCCAAGCAGGGGCATCTTGCAACCCCATCCTATTTCTCCTGATCCTGGGCCTCTCTACTCAGAAGGCTTTGTACGAAGGTTATTTAATTAGCATGAAGTTGGGAGGAGGAAGCATTCAAAAGGGACTGTGCCCCACAATGTGTAAAAGGTCAACCCTTACTCTCTCTTATACCCTTAACTTGCAAAGAACATGCGAGTACGTGTACCTGCCTAGTTCCAAACAATGTCCAATGCTGCCAAAAGCCCTTCCAGGAACCTTCAGAAATCCACACAGAATAAGTTTGAAGATGTGGCCAAATCCCCTTTTATGAAAAGCAAAGTTGCACCAAGCCCAAACAGAAAACCATTGTTGAGTTTTACCTGAACTGCACCCCTAGAGCTTAGAATAATGTATCTCCTAGAAGTCACCCCACAAATAACTCTTCATCATATGCTTGTTCAATTTAGGAAACAACAACAGAAAATTTTAGATTTCTTCCATAGAGTGAATTGTTGAGTATACAGAGTATACAGAATGCCTACTGTACGCATATCAATGAGTATATTGAGTATACAGAATGCCTACTGTACGCATATCAATGCAGAGAGAATAAAGAACTGTGAAAAAGCAGGCCCCAAACAAAGTATACTACATGATTCCACTTTTGTAAGGAAAAACTACTGCATGTAGTATATATGCAAGAGAGGCATGATCTAGTTGCATCTTAGTGAAGTAATTTTATTTTTCCTTTTATGCTTATTTGTTTTCCTAATCTTTTTATAAGGAATTATATAGGAATTTTAAAAATATTTTCTATAATATGCTTAAATATAAAGGAAACAAAGCAGGGCCTTCTCAAATGAACTCTAAAGGGGTCTTGGCAGCCCTACAGTTTGGACCCCCACCAGGAGGTCCTGTGAAGCCTGCCAACACTCCAGTGACAGTAATTCACCCACCAGGCAACTGGCACTATTTCTAAGCACAGGGAAATTCCAAGACATACAACCAGAGGTCCTACCAAGACTGCTCTTTGGAAAGAACATTTACAACCTGGCCAAATGACCATGAAAAGATGTTTCCAGCTGCAAACCAGCAGCGTCCTTAGCTTCTCCCCTTACCTCATCAAGCAGGATCCTCTGCCAAGCTCCCAGCTGCAACTCAAACCCAACAGCTTGAGTTTTAACAATGTACTTAACAGCCTAGAGACAGAACATGGATTTGCTGAGAATAGAAAGGTCTTGCTTGGCACTGGATAAAATTCTGCCTGTTTTCTGTGAAGTAGCAAAACCTCCCTGAACAGGGGTCCTTGACCCCCTATCCCTCCCATGGCCCTCCCTCCTGGTGCTGTGACCAACTCCAGGATGGCAGAGATGAAAGGAATTAAATGCTCAATCTAGGGGGAGCTGCACGGAGCTACGGGAGATCCCACTGCAGAACACACGAATGAACATTCAGGCCCAAAAGCTGCTGTCACTGCCACTACAGGAAAGGCACCCAAGTGTTCTCTGATGTTACATCTCAACCATCATCTGAGTCCTTACCAACACAGCTACAGCCATGCTGGCCCTAACCTTCTCTGACCTCTCTCTCCACATCTCATCTGGCTTCCCTCCCAACTCTATTCTACAAAGTAGTCAGCATGGCTTACTGAATCCCTTCCTTTGGCTTCCACTGCCAGCAGGACAAAGTCTGAACTCCTTAACCCAAAGGGCCCCATAACTCTGTGTGACCTGGCCCTGCTGTCCTTTCCAGCCCATCTCACCATGCCAGGTTTCATATCTTCAACAATTACTCCATGTGAAAAATATTTCTTTTACCAAAAACCTAATGAAGCCTGGATCTGTGCTCAAAGTAGTCAGTGTTCTCTTGAACCTCATCCCTCACTCCACATTTAAGAAGCCATATAAGACTATCACTGAGGGAACTCCCTGGGCTCTTATTTTTGATCCCCAGTAGAGAAAAGGAGGCACAATGGACCCTGCAAAACTGGATGAGGGTGCATGTGTCAGATAATATGCATCTGTTCCTACACCTTCTCCATCCAGTGCATGAAAACATTGATTTCCACTTCCCTACTTGGGTACCATCAAAACCACAAAATCTCCTGCTTCAGTAACTAGGCCATGAAGTAGCAAGGAGATCATTAAAATCAACATGCAAATGCCAAGTTGGGTTTTCAGTTAGGGTCTTGGCAGAGACTTGGCAGTCTAGATTATCTTAATTCATAAGAAGGATCTACGGGAGGATGAAATTCACATATCACCATATTGGATGCATCATACACACAGTCTCATACTCTTTTGGTCTCACCCATGTTCTAGGCCCTGAACCACTTGTTTGGCCTTAACCTAGTCAAAGTGACTGTACTGACCTATGCCAGAATTTCTGGCTCCTCCTACTATCTCCATACTGATCTCTCCAATGGCTACAGAAGGGCCTTCCTGAGGAGGGAGGGAAAGTTAGTGGCTCACAAGGCAGTTCTGACCAATGATGCATAGAAGACAAGAGGAATTCAGCCAATAAATTCTCTCTAGGCCTTTTACAAGAAACTGTTCTGAGGCATAGAGTTTCTACAGAGCCTGCACAGAGAGGTCCTGAATGGGTAAACAACAAGTAGATCTTCATGCAGAGTGGCCACCTTGCTAAAGCACCACCCTGTATTTGCTTCCTATTCTTCTCTACCTCATTTTTCTCTTCCATGTCTTGGCTGCCCTACAATAACAGACTTTCCAATAAAGCATTAAGCACTTAAGCTCTTCCTCAGGCTGTTTTCTGGGAACGTAGTCTAAGGTAACCACAATTTATGTTTCCAAAAATCTTTCATTTCTACCATCTAATTCTCACTAAAATCTTGTAAGCTAAATAATCATCTCCATTCCAGATGGAGTAATCCCCCCTTGTCCATGGAGGATACAGTCCAAGACCCCCAGTGGAGGCCTGAAAACAGTTAATAAATATCAAATCTTGCATATGCTGTTTTTCCCCATACATATGTACCTATGATAATATTTAGCTTATTAATTAGGCACAGTAAGAGATTACTGTTAAAAAACAAATAATAAAATAGATTATAACATTATAAAAAAATGCCAGCATCGCTGCTCTTTCACTTTGGGCCATTATTAAATACAATAAGGGTTACTTGAACATAAACATTGCAATACCATTAACAGTCAATCTAATAACCAAAATGGCTACAAAGTGACAAGTGGGTAGCATATACAGCATGGATACACTGGACAAAGGACTGATCCATGTCCTGGACAGAACATACAGGATGGCACAAGATTTCATCATGCTAATCAGAAGGGCTCACAACTTAAAAATTACAAATTATTTCTTTTTGTAATTTTCTATTTAATATTTTCAGACTGTGGTTGACCATGTATAGCTGAAACTGTGGCAAATAAAATTGTGGGTAAGGGGGGAAACTACTGTATAAGATAGATACAAAAGATTGATAAGTGAAGCCAAGAGGGCTTCCTCCACATTTGACATCTGACAGAAAATCAATGTCAGAACCAAGCCCAAACCCCAAGCACACTTTTTACTACAGACTGCTGTCATCCAATCTTACTCAGGAATATGTGTTACCTTAGAACACAGGGGCCTTCCAAAGAGGGAAGCAACACTTTGCTCTAGCAAAGCATGCCTGCCCAGGCTAAGGACTTTATCATGGGTTACCCAAAAGGTTCACAAAGCAGGTTCAAGACATCTCTGGCTGGATCTCACCAGAAGGAGAGCAATGCAGACCCAGAAAACAGCAGCACAGTTCCCTGAGTTCAGGTGAGTATTACTCCTACCTCCAGACATTACAGCACTCACATGTAACCAAGCAGCCCACCTCAAGGCAAGGCAGTTCAGTCCAATGAGCAGGTACTCTGAGGTCGGGCAGACCCAGAGTTATATCCCAACTCCATCACTACTTTCTGGCTTTATGACCTTGTGTAAGTCACAGCCTTCTGTAAACCTCAGTGTCCCCATCTATATGATACTAGGACCTATATTTCACATGGCTGTTGTGATGACTGAATGAGATGACCGATATCAGCAAGCACCAGGCATAATTTATGTCAATTATCAGCATGAGGAGCACCAGAGAAAAATCAGTGGAACTGAAATAGTCACCTGCCCTGCATAAGTCAATTGATTATCTGAGTGAGAAAGAAGGTCCAGACCAGAGGTCAATGAAAAAGCATGAAACAAGAACAAAGCAGAAACTGGGCACTTTCCATGTCCCAGGAGTGCCAGAAGACTTACAGGAGAGACTAGGGTCATGCAGTACACTGCCCATCAGGGACAATCCTGGAATTAGCCAATCCCTGGTTCTAAACCTCACCAATGAAATTTCTCTAACAAAAGACAGGGACCTGGACCAATACTCTAGGGTCTCATGTACTTCTGTGCCTCTGACCTGCTCACTCCAGGGTTCTACAAGAATCAGGTCTTGGGATCTCTGCCATATCCTCTGTTCCAGGTACAGAGCAGGCTACATTCTATTAAGCACTTCTGGAGAGGTCTAGAGCAGAAACTGGCTTCTGAACAGGCTCAGACAGATCCTCTCTGAGCTGGAGAACACTACCTAAACACTTTAATCCTCAGTCCTGCAATGATACCAACTGAACAAAAACTCTCTCCTAGGGCTCCAAGAAGTCTAGTTCAGACTTTTCATTCCTCTCTGCTCTTTCTAAGAATAAAAAACTGTCTATCTATCCCTCATTCCTTGTTCCCATCACAAAACCCACAGACCACAGGATTCATCAGGCCCCTTTGCTCTAGAATAGACTAATGTCCCACCCTCAGGCACTTCAAAAGTCCAAATTGCTAGATTTGAGTGACGTTTTCAAAGTTTAACTCTCAGTCCAGTATTCTGCTAGGCTTGCACGTGCCTGTGCTACAACATTTCCTGCCAAACTCCATCTGCATAAAATTATACTCTTGACAGATCCCAAGAACTAGGGACACACCTACCAGCCCTCTGCACACTATCAGCCAGCGTGGCCACAACTCGGCCAAGGCCTTGCGTCCAGCCTCAGACCCTCCCAAGGATGTGGGAGGGCAGAGCTAAAAAGGGAGACTTTCTCAGGAAATGAGAAGACCCTATATTTTCTCACCCCACTCATTCCTCAGAGTTGCACGTACCCAGTGTCTGAGTGATGAGCAGTCCTCCTGGCATGTGCCCAGATACCAGCACGAAACAACAATCTGAGACAGATTATGAGCTCCCCATAGGCAAGAATAGTGCCTTGGCCACCTCATCTCCCTCATTCCAGCCCCAGGCACACTTTAGGCAGAAGCCAAGCACAGATGCAGGAGATACTTAAGAAATGAACAGAGAGCAGCTATGGCTGGTCTAAACCAGTGGCAAAGTGAGCCCTCTATCAGACATCCCACTTCAAAGCCTATGACAGGGCAGAAGAGCCTATTACAAACCTCAGTTTCAGTATGACAGCATCTCTGGGATAAGGCCTCAGCCAACTCCATCCTTGCTATGTGGCCTCAATGTCTGGGCCATAGAGTGGACATGCTTGGCACTGTGATAATAAAAAGGTCCTAAAAGAAAAGAATTCAAAAGCCAAATATCCTGTGAACAATGAGAAGCAAAAAGAGAAGCTGGCCCCTGAGGCACAACACCACAGTGAGAGACTGCACCCTGGATGCTTCAGGGGCAATTTAAAGCCAAAGCCAAAGGGAATCTTGGTCCATTTAACAGAGAACTAAATCTCAGATGTGTTGTCTCAGATGTGATACAAGTTGAGAATAAGCAGCAGCTGGCAAAAGCATCCTATAAATTCTCAGGTGGGCAATGGATCTGTGCAAAGTCTGGGACATTTGAGAATATGCTAAGCTACAAAGTAATGTCCATCAGTCTTGCTCTTAGAGTCCTTCAGGATCTCCTGTAAGAGGGCTGGGGCTGTTGGGTCCCCATGAAGAAGCACAAGCCTTAAGTGTGTTACTCTATAGTAAAAGACAAGTCTGTCTTGGGAACAACTCTAATGCTCTCCTGAGCATCTTCAATGTGTCAGATTAGAACACAGAAGCCAAGGGCCTACCCTTTCTGCTCAGCAACAGCTAAGACAGGAAGTGCCCTGATCTGCACTCATGTTGCAAGGGTATCCTGGGCACCTAACCCATGCAGGGCACAGTACCTGGCACTGTCCTCTCACTCTAGGCTTTTGTAAATGGAGTCCACAAGCAGCTATTTCCTCAAGTGCCCTTTCCCCATCACCTTGCTTCCATTAGAGTACCACAAGAATGCCCATGGCCCAAGGCAGCTCCCACTCACATAGGCTTTTCTTCTGTCAGATTACCCTTTTGCTACACTCCATCTGCTCCTGAGTCACCTCCTCAAGGAAGTCTTCTGGCCTGGGGCATCCTGAGTACCCACAGTCTACCTTCCTGCCAGCACAGCACTTACCATACTGCTCTGGGCCTGGACTTTTCCCCGCTCTTCCAGTCGCCTGCCCCCTTGGGCTAGCAACTCCTGGCAGCTTCTGGCGCACAGAAGGGTCGTTTGTTGAATTAGTTAGCTAATTATCTCAGGTCTCCGTAACTGCTGGGGGGAAAAAAAATACACAAGCAGATTCCACAGGGATGTCAGAAGAGGAAAGAGGACTTTTTGATCCAACCGATCTAATTAATTGCTCATCTAATTAACAGCACCAAGCTGATCCGGCCCGGCTTAGGAGCGAGGGGAGTGGGCCTCCCCAACACGTAGCAGCCCCTCCTGGGCAGGCCGACGCCCCCGTCCCTGCCTCCAACCACTGGCAGCCCCCGGGGTCAGGCCACCCCTTCTCAGGGAGCATGACAGGGCAGGGCGGCCAAGTGCCCCGCCCCGCCCCGCCAGCCGCCGAGGGGACCGGCAGGAAGGGCGCCGCTGACCTCACCACCGTGATCTCGGGAAGGGACGCTGGCGGGCCAGGAACCCAGGCGGGTGCAGAAACAAGGCGGAGGGCGCGGGGCTGCGGGAGCCGCTTGCGCAGCGGGCGGCGCGACCCCGGTCTTCAGCCCCTAAGTCCGGCTCTGCGCTGACAGAACCCATCTCCCAAAGACCCCAGCCCGCAGCCGAGAACGAGCCCAACAGCTGACCCGGCAGGCGGCGCGCTCACCTGGACACGCGCCGCTCCCGGCGTTTCCAGAACCTCCTGCGGCGTCGCCCGACCCGCTCGGCACCTCCTCCCTCCGAGGCTCCGCCTCCTGCTGCGGCCGGGCTCCGCCCTCTTGAGCCTCGGCCACGTCCCCACCTCCCGCCCCCGAGGCCGGGCGGGCCGGGTCCCCGGCCCCCGGCCCCCGGCCCTGGATCTTCGCCTGGGGGCGCCACCGCCGGGAAGGCCCCGGACGCCCGACTGCGCGGTACCGGGAGCTGGCCTAGCGCCAGGATGGAGCCGTCCGCCCAGCGCCCTTCATGCCGCCCGCAGCTCGCTGCACGTATACCGCTCCTGCCTCCCCTTGGCGGGCTCCCACCTGTGGGACTCGGCCTGTGCCCCTCTGCAGCACTTGGGAGCCTCCAGAAGGGGCGACGACCCCATCCTTGCGTCGGGGATGTCCGGGGAGCATCCCTGGGAGCTCGGCGGACTCCCCTGCTTCAGCTCAAACCCCTTTGCTCAGTTACCCCGTTTGTCTTTTCTATCCCACCATCCCAACACCAGGTGGAGGCAACAGTCGTGTGAGAATTGGATGTCACGAAAGAGGACAACCAGTGAAGAAGACTTTGAGGAAGGCTAGGAATCTGGGACTAGCTCTTAGAGGGACTTGGACCCCTGACTCAGGCACTCCTGGCCATATGGGTGGGAGTGGTGGATTGATAGGAAAGGAGCCCTCCAAAGACAGGGGTGAGGAGGGGATGGGGGGGGGCGGCGGCAGATGCCGTGTCACAGCCTGGAGCACCCATGGTTTGCCCAAGCTCTGCCTTATCAAGCCAAAAGATTAGACACTGCACTGTGCCAGTCCAGCCTGGGAGTGAATGATGCCGGGATGTAGCAAACTTCAGCCTGCTTTGGGGGACTCCTGGCGGCCAAGCAGGTTCCCACGCCTGCTCCATGAACCTGCCTTCTCATGAATGAGGAGAAACACGGTCTGAGAATCTCATCAGGGAGGAGAGCCCAGAACCGGAGATGCCCAGCCTCCACCCAGGCCCAGTGTGAATATTCCCTATGGCGCACTGACCAGGCAGACAGTGCAGACCTGGGAAAGACAGCTACACAGAAATAAAACACACAAAATAAAGAGAGCCACTGTTCCTGCCTGTGTCAGCCACCAGCCAAAGCTCAGCTAAAACCAAACAGAAACCTTTCTACATCTGCTATATCCGTTATGTTACAGAAACTTCCCTGTGCCTTCTGCATCTTCCCATCCCTTCCCAGGAGCTTGCCCTCTTCTGTCTCCTGAATGTCCAACTTCCTCCTATCTACTGGCTCTTTCCCATTGACCTATAAATATATTCAAGCCTCTCCTATAAAAACAAAGCCCTCCTCCAACCCTTTAAACTGGTGGGTGTCTATCTCTTCAGCCCCAGGAGGAAAGAGCTATCTCCTTGTCCTCACCTCCATCCCACCACCTCAGGTCTCACACTCAATCTTCTGGCCCCCTAACACCAAACTAGATCTCAATGCATTCTAACCTCCAAATCTCTAAATTCAACAGCCTTACTTCAATCCTTATCTGCCAAGTCCTGGATCAGCATTTGACACCCCTACTGCCTCCTTGGAACACTTCAGTCCCTTGTTTTCCCTCCATACTCTCTTATCACATCTGTCCTGGCTTCTTCCAGCATTCCTCTCTCCCTCTCATCATCCAAGTAAAGGTTGGGGATTCCTGACAGCTCAGGCCTAGGCTCTCTACTTTCCTCTCCTTTTTCCATGTTTTTTTTTTCCTACTCATAGATGACTCACAAATTACTCTGTTTACCTTTCCTTACTTCTGAGCTTTAGACTTACAAAACTGACCAGTCTACATCCCCACTTGAATGTCCACACACACCTCAGTGGCAAC
The DNA here is from genome assembly GCF_001458135.2 of Marmota marmota marmota. Taxonomy (NCBI): domain Eukaryota; kingdom Metazoa; phylum Chordata; class Mammalia; order Rodentia; family Sciuridae; genus Marmota; species Marmota marmota. The sequence goes on from NW_025999869.1 coordinate 23,231,350, forward strand.
ACATTCAACACTGAGTTCTTTTTCCCCCTTCCCTTTCCCCCACTCCACACATCCCACATTCCCTACTGTGCTAAAGAAGATCCTGCCCATCAAAAGTCTAGGAATCACATTTGTCCACCTCCCTCTCCCTTGCCCCCAGACCCCATTTATCCATACCCTAAGTCTGTTCGATTCTACCACCTAAATCTCTCCAGTCCAACATTTCCTTTCATCTTCTTTCACTTGAGTGATTGCAACACTTTCCTGGATGGCTGCCCCTCCGTTTCTGTTCCCTCCCATCTCTCCTCCACACTATTTATCTCTATGATCTCAAAATGCAGATCTGTGCTCATTGCTTTGCTTGTAGATAAAGAAATTGTGCTGCTCTAAAGGAAAACCCTGGAAATGGTCTATAAGGCCTCACACAGATTGGCCCTTGCTCATTTCTCTAACCACACTGATCATCCTCCTGTTTCTCTAACTGGCCATTCCCCCCTTCCCACTTCCCTGGGTCTTCACACATGCTGTTCTTTCTGTCTTGAACCTACACTCACTCCCTGATTAAATCCTTCAAATTTCTTCAGATTCCTTCAGGCAGAGGGATTTTCTTCATTTCCCTGTCCAGGCCCAAACCTTCCATAACCGCCCCTCATGGCCCTGTGCTTTGTAATATTTGCTGCAGTTGAAAATTGAATAATTGCTAATCAAGGTCTTCCTTCACTGACCTAGGAGCTCCAGGAATACATAAATTACTTGTGTATTTTTCTGTCACCATATTCTAAGCACCAACCACAGAAATGGACTCAATTTATTAACTGACTATATGAAGGGATGTGCCTTAGTCAACGTTTTTGCTGCTGTGTCCAAAAGACCTGAAAAAGGCAATTTTAGAGGTGGAAGTGATTATTTGGGGGCTTACAGTTTCAGAGGTCTTAGTCAATAGACTCCATTGCTCTGTGCCCAAGGTATGGCAGGACATCGTGGCAGAAGAGTGTGGCAGAAGAAAGCAGCTCAGGACATCACACCAGGAAGCAGAGAGGAGATTAAGTTCAGCACACAAAATATATAACCCAAAAGCACACTCCCTAATGATCCACCTCCTCTAGCCATACCCTACTTGCCTACAGTTACCATCCAGTTAATCCCTACTGAGGGACTAATGGATTTATTTGATTAAAAACTCTCATAGCCTAATCATTTCACTTTCTTGCATTGTCTTACATGTGAGCTTTTGGGGGACACTTAATATCTAAACCATAACAGGAAGGAAATCTCCTATATACTACACAGTAGGTTTTAGTAACCAAAGATATAAGTAAGGTTTCCACAGGATCTCAGAATCATTCATTGGTCAATATCCTCTGAGGAATCTGAGCCCCTGAGAAGTAGCAGGAATTGCTGAGGGTCTTTTCTCCTTAGTCTCCAGTACTCCCTGCCTTATAGGAGGTGGCTGTTTATTCATCATGTATTTGTGTCCCTCTACTTACCTGCAGAAGATGCTATCTCTGATCTTGGCCTTTGTGGCCCCATTTCCTCTACCTAGCCCTCAGCAGAAGGCCCATGGACTCCATTACAGGCCTCTGATGTATTCATTCCCTAGGAAAGTTGTATCAAATTACTACAAACTACAGAAATTAATTCCATAGTTCTGGAGGTCTGAAGTCTGAGATCAAGGACCATAATCCCTCTGAAGGTTAGCATGGAGAATCCTTCCTTGCCTCTTTCAGCTTCTGGTAGCTTTGAGTGTTCCTTGGCTTACTACTGCAAACACCAATCACATGGTTTCTCCTCAACATCTGCATCTTCTTTTCAGTTTCTTATAAAGATGCTTGTCATTGGACATAGAATCTATGCAGGTAATTCAAGATGATCTCACCTTATGACCTATAACTTGATTTTATCTGAAAAGACCTTTTTTTCAAATAAGATCACATTCGCAGATTCCAAGTGTTAGGAAAGTGCCTTTACTGCTCTGTGACTGGCCACCTTATGTTTTTCACTGCAGGCTTGAACTTAGGCCTGGGCCTTGAACATTCCCAGGCACTGGGATAAAGATATTTAAATAGTTTCCCAAAAATACTGAAAGAAACTGGCCCTAGTCCTGAGCCAAATTCTTCGACCCCTCATTGAAACGCCATACCCTGAACCCTTTGCTACAGACACACCTAGGTACAAAATCCCTTGGCTCACTGTCCACCATGAATATACGCCTGCAGCCCCTTCTGTGTATAAGTTCCCTTAATAAATGATTTGAACTAATCACCTGGGTATCTGATGCTTCTTTCTTCAAAATCCCAATAGGCACCAGGCACAGTGGCACACGCCTGTAATTGCAGCAACTCAAGGGGTTGAGGCAGGAGGATCACAAGTTTGAGGCCAGCCTCAGAAACTTAGTGAGATTCTATCTCAAAATAATAAATAAAAAGAACTTGGATATAGCTCATTTCCATATATAGAACTTCTCATAGGTATTCCACTGCCCCAAGGATAGACACACATCTCATCAAGGTTACCGATTGCTTTAGACATCCCTGATGGCCTTTCTTAACATGTGCAGCCTTAAATTTGATGCTCCAGCCACTCTGGCTATTTATGCCATTTCCCAGCCTTTAAATGTGCCATTCCTCTTGTTTGGAACACCCCTTCCTAAAAGGCTGTTTCTTTGTCTCTTTCATATACCTTCCAGGGACTCAGCCTGATTCAGGTTCTGCCATGAGGCAGATGGCTCTTCATGGGATGAGTCTCATGCATATTACCTGGCATCATTCAATGTGTCCTTCCTTTACCATTTTGCCTTTGTCCCTGTTGCTTACTGGGTCTCCAGATCTAGCACAGAGCTGGCATCAAGGGCATAGATGAGAAGAAGTGAACAAAAAATAGGAATGAGGGCTGGGGTTGTGGCTCAGTGGTAGAATGCTTGCCTTGCACGTGTGAGACACTGGGTTTGATCCTCAGCACCATGTAAAAATAAAGATATTGTGTCCATCTATAACTTATAATATATTTTTTAAAAAGCCTCCCAGATAAAAATTCTGATAAATTCAAATAGAGTCTACATGCTATCTGGCAGATTCCCATGTAAGAGGACTTTAAAATATATATATGAGTGCATGGACACCTGTTCAACCCCAGGGCTGAAAATACCCCAAGCATACTATTTACTGATCTCAAAGAAAGAACGTGGAGTACTCAAACAGAAAGGTTTGGGACATTTCATTACTCACATCCTCCTTGGCAGCAATGGGCTAGGATACAATGGAGGGCCGCCTTGCATACAAGCAGAAGGAACACATAGGATGGGTTGCATGCCCACCGCACAGATGGTTTTCTTCAGATATTTTATAAGAACATTCTTTTACTTTACAACCAAGATTGCTCTGCTTTGATCATCACCTAAAGATAGGTAACAAGGGAAGTGGCCAATTTCCCCTCGCTGTTTCCTTTGTTATCATATTCTTTAGAGTCCTTCTTATCTCATTGCCAGGAGCAACAAGCTTTCCTAGGTACTGACTAGTGTTGACCCCAACACCAACCTCTCACTATTGTGGCTTCCAGGAGACCTCACTGACTATAGTAGTGGATGTCATTTAATGAACCGCCATGCATCACAACATGTCCCAGAGAGATTCATAGTCCTCCCCAAATTCGCTGTATGAACAGTCACATCTCCCTTCTGGTTACATCTCCACTGTGTTCATTCATGCATCCACACAACAAACAGCTGCTGATCACCAGTTGAGGCCCAGACTGGGGATTTCAGGGATCATGAATATCAAAGAGTGTCAAGTTCCAAAAACTGGAAGGTGAATGGAAGCCCACACAGCAACCTTGTCTAGGGAGAGAAACACCCGACCCTCTCCAGCTGATGAAGGCCATTGGTAGAAGTCACTGCATGCTTACACTCATTCTTAGAGACCCTTCTCAGGCTCAAGATCAGGATTGGCCTATGGCCTTGACCAAGTATGTCCAGAGAATTGCCAAATGAGGTTACTCTATGCTGTCGACTCACCTGTCACCTCATCCCTAAGGAAGGAGTCGGTGTTAACCAAAGGAATGGCAAAAGAATCTGTGCTGGGTGAACAGGTAACTGGATGAAGTGAAGATACAATGCTTCTTTCTAAATAGGGGCCCCCTTAGCCTGCTCTGCCCTAGCCTTTCCCCACTTGCCTGTCATCTGTATCCTGGGGAAGGGAAGGGGGCCAGTTCCACTGCTTGGCACTGATTCCTCCCCGACTGCTGATGACTCCTGCAGGCCCTGGCAACCATGCAGCAGCTGGAGGCCTGCTCAGGGATTACTCGCACCTGGCTTTCCATGGCATTTCCCAGAGCAGGGAACCCAGGATCAAGCCATGCCACCCAGAGGACACAGTACATGTTCACATTCATCTGTACCCTTCCACTCTTTCGGCATAGACTGTTCATTGGGTACCGGAACCAACCCTTAACCTATCCCAGTTCCCTCCCCTTGGAGACTGAGAAAAGCCCGGGTGTGTCCCAGCAGTCACCACTTTGACTCAAAGCCAGATGTAGCTTGAGTGGGGCCACCTAGTGGTGGCCCTATGGCTTCAAAATAGAATCTACATGCTATCTGGCAGATTCCCAGAAGCCTGCAGAGCCAAGTAAGTCCCTAGAGACACCTCTCGACCCCTTCACCCTCCTAGCACCACTACCCCAGCAAATCCCTGAATCATTTAGTGGGCATGAACACACCAAAGCAGTTCCCCAAAATGGCTCTAAGTCCCCTCCCAGCTGCCTTTCCCATGGACCACTGCCACCCAAGACAGCAGAGCTTGCAAACTGAGCTGTCAATTACAGGCATCCCAGGACCTTCAGCAGTTGTAATTACCCGGTAGGCCTGGAGCAGGCCACCCAAGGTATAAACACTGAGCTCATATTTGAGCTTCCCTCCTCAACTACACCTCTATCCTGGGCAAAACCGCTCCGGACCATACAAATGCCCAAGAATCAACTAGGTATAGTGCTTACAAGTCCTGATATTTTGATACATATAATGTAATCCACACTTTTAGAATTATCATTTTAGTACAACAACCCCCTGTGTCTCCTTCCTGAGCCCTGAGCCCTGAGCCCATATTGGAGTTGGGTGGGGAATAAATGTGGGTGAGGACGAGGTGAGGATTTGAAGATAGCTATTCAATATCTGACTTACCCAATTTTTGTTTTGTTTTGGTACTGAGGATAGAACCCAGCAGCACTTTATCACTGAGCCACATCCCCAGAACCCAGAACCATGCCCCCCCCACCTTTTTTTTGCAGAATCTTACTAAATTGCTGAGGCTGGCTTTGAACTTGTCATCCTCCTGCCTCAGCCTCCCAAGTCGCTGGGATTACAAGCATATGCTACTGTGCCCCCATTGAACTCAGCTACTTTTCAAAGAACTCAAAGTTCAGTGGTTTTAAACTTTTTTCAGTCCGTATCAAAATGTCAGGAAGCCAGTAGAGCAAGGGGCGGGGGAGGGGGGTAAGAAGAAAGAAAGCTACAGAGACCCCATGAGTAGATTGCCTGAAATTTCATAGGCCACCAAAAAAAAAAAAAAGGTTTGGATGTGATGCTGAGGCCAGGCAGCAGGTGCCCCAGAGAGAAGGCATGGGAGGCGCAGGGTCCACTTCAAGATTTAGGATGAGCACCCTGTCTACTGTGGGAGAGGAGGAGTAGAGCTTAGAAGTGCCTAGGGAGGGGGCTGGTGCAGTCGAAGTGACAGCTGATGATGGCCTGAACTGGGGAATGAAACGTACATGGAAGGGCGTATATAGATTTAAGAATCAATGAGGACCTAAAATAGGAAAGGTTATGTTCCTTCACTCTTTGTTGGTTCAACAAACGCTTGTTGTATGCTCTCCCTCTCTCCATCCTGAGCTCCCTTTTGCAGATGAGGCCCTATTTCTCATTCAAGCCCCCTCAGCACTGTCACCTGGAACCAGCCATGCTAGGAAATTAGTGAGAGCCTCCAGACCTTATAAGAATGGGAGTGAGCTGGGCTGATGACACACAGCTGCAGCCCTAAGCACTCAGGAAGCTGAGGCAGGAGGATCACTTGGGTCCAAGAGTCTAAAAAACACTGCTGAAAAAAAAAAGAAAAAGACAGGGAGTGAAAAATTGGCTACCCCCAGAGAACACATGCACCCTTCTGGGATTCAGGCTGACATGGAATCCTAATCACAATGTCTGGTTTCCTCAATTGCAAGACTCTTTCTATTGCAAGGTAACACCCATATAATGACGGTCTCAGCACTAACTCTCCCGGCGCCACCCTTCCTCTCCCTGAGCTTCATTTCCCCCTCCTATTTTTAAATGAAAGCACTTTATCTTGCCATAGTGACCAAAGTCTATAAGGCACCTTGTGCCCTTTTTGGAATGAGATGGATGTCAGTGACTCCATCCATTAATAACTCTAGTTAATCAGGTTGTGCAAATTGTATACTGCACTAAACTGAGGCTCTTTGTTCCCAACACAGACGTGACAGATCTGCATATTTGTTATAACAACTTTCCAGTAGAGGGAAATAAAGTGGATTGGAAAAGGGGTATCTTTGGTAATTTGTACAAAATCACCACGTGGGTGAGCAGGGGCCAGCTTGAACCCCAACCTACCACCACATAATCATGGGAGGCTGTATCACCGGTGTTACTGACCTGCACACACCTGCCTCAAGCATCACAACACCTTTGGTGGCCGTTCTTCTGCCTCTACTGCCCTGCTTACATCAGCTCTGACACTCCCCCTGTTCCTTGAGTAGACACCATCATCTGAGCTTGCTGGTGGGCCCTACCCTGTGCCCTGTGGAACGCTGTTCCTGATTTCTGACCCATCACAAAGAGGCCAGGACATTCATTCTTCTGACCACTTCATACCACATCAAACATATTCCAGTCACCCACATTCTTAACCAAGTGAGAGCATGGTTGAGCTTCCATGGACTCCTGTCTGTAACATAATGTTACTTTGGCTAGAATTTAGTACTTAAATTTTCTTTTATTGAAGTCTACATTTTTTTCATGTCTCAAACATTTGCATAAACAAGTGAGAAGCTTGATAGCCCCTTTACTGCAAGTGTTTGAAAACAGAATAACTTGGTGAGAGGGCTGTCACTCACTTGACACATAGACACAGATGGGTGTGTACATATACACATACACAGAGACACACACACACACACACACACCCATTATTAGATTTGTCCTCTCCCATAATGAAGACAAGGTTCTGTTCTTTGTCCTCTGGCTCTGAATTTAACCTTGATTCTGACTCAGAACTTGATCTTGACTTTATTTTATTTTTTGGCACAAGGAATTGAACCGGGGTGCTTTAATCGCTGAGTCACATCCCAAGCCCTTTAAAAAAATTTTTATTTTGAGACAGGGTCTTGTTAAGTTGCTTAGGGCCTCACTAAGTGGCTGAGGCTGGCTTTGAACTTGTGATCCTCCTGCCTCAGCCTCCCAAGTCTCTGGGATTATAGACATGTGATACTGCTCCCAGCCTGATGTTGACTTTAACTAAGTATCTGACCTTATTTCTCACCCTGAGCCAGATTTTCTAAGTCATGGAATCAGGAAACTGCACCTCCATCATCTGTGGGAATCAAAACCCCAAGGGTTTTTTATTTGGTAGTATGTGTTTCTGGCTAAGAGTAAATGATCCAGGTAGAAAGATGGCCTTCTCAAAGTGGCTGGGCTGTGAGACACTATTATTGGTGGCAACTATCTTGGATGTAAGCAGTGCCCTCACCCCAACAGCTATAGGCCAGGCTGACCCTCTGCCCTCATCCAGACATGATATTTTCTCTGCACTCCATCAAGAGGTGCCAACAACTATTTGTGTCTCAGAGCAAAGTGTGTAGATCTTCTGGGGAGCCTTTCCTGCTGCTTCTTTCTTGCCCATAATGCTAAGAATGTAAAAATGAGGATGACCACCAGAGGGTGCGCAGAGCCCACCATGGCACACTCAGTTAAAGGAGCAGTCCCACCTTTGCTCAAAATCTTTTCTGGGCCTGATTTTGTGTTCCACCCTTTGACCTGCCCAGTTTTAGGACCCATGCTTGTAGCTATACATGCACCAGCAACGGGTTGGAAAGCGATGTTTTCCAAACCCTAGAGAACAATTCTAGTGCTGGGGCCTGTAGTGGTGAGGAAGGCAGGGAGGATGTTGGGAAGGCCTGAAACCCTTTATTTTTTAACCCACTAGATATCAGGGTCATTGACATCCAGCTAAATTGACTCAGAGCCTTGGGGGTGTCTCAGGCTGAGGACCTGAGAGTCAAAACCAAGATATAGTACTGCAGAGAAGTAGGAAAGGAGATGCAAAGACCATTGGCAGGACTCTGGACATACCCAGGGTATCCTGGCTCCTGCCAAGATGAGCCCCTTGATGAAAAGGGTCGGAGAAGCAAGACAGGCCATTCTCATCTGGGTTCCTACAACGTTCTGAGCCCTCTTTTTGTGATTGGGCAATTGATTTATGGAGCACTATTCCTACACCAAAAGGTAACCTAACACTTGACAGACATCCTCTATGATGGATAGCTTCTGCTTGCCCCTCCAGCTGCCCCCACTTCCTCCTGCCCTGTGCCTTGGCTACTCATCTATATAGACAATATTAACAGGTTTTTCTGCCCTATAACTTCTAGTTGGGTTCAACCAATAAGGATTATCAAGTAAAGATTGGCAGGAAACAGGAGCTCAGTAGCCCACCCAGCTTTAGAATTATCTTTGAAGGAGGAGACCAGCAGCCCTGGCCATGCTGAGGAGCAGCAGCAGGCCCATCCACTCGGGGGGGCATCCATACTAGACCATGCATCCCAGGGCCTCAGAAACCTTTTATACTCTACACACTTCCAGGCTGTTCATAAACATCCACTGATGCCCCTCTGTGTTCAGTCCTAGCTACCCAAGGACATGGACAGGGATGAGCCACACAAAAACCTTGCCTGCATGGAGCTCACATTTTTTGGTTTTGTTTATTTGTTTTGTTTGTTTTTCTGTGGGAAAAGAGAAGACACAGATGAGGCAAAAACTGTGAATCCTAGTAACTGCAGGAGCCTTCAAAGGAGCCATCTAACTTGCTGAAATCACACAGGAAGATGGAATGTGGCCCCATAAGTAGGCAGCTAGGGGAAGGGTGGAATGTTGGACACAAGACACAGAATGAGAAAAGGCTAGGCAGAAGGAATGGCTAAATCACACGGAGACCCAATAATAGGTTGTGGTATTTACAACATAGATGGTGTCTGTTTAACATGTTATAAATTCTACCCTGTGTTTATTATTTGGCAATAATAATAAAAACATTTAAACAGCCAATATTCATTTAGTCACTTATTTTGCCCACACATTTAGCCTTTCTAATGCCATTCCTTTCTTTCTAGGGTTCCATGTTTCCATAGGGGATTATTTTCCTTAGGCCTGACACACTTCCTTTAAGTTCTTATAGTGAAGTTTTGCCAGTGACAAATTGAGCCTTCTTTTGTCAGAAGTATCTTTTGCTTGCCACCTTTTTGAGATGTTTGTACCAGGTAAAGACATCTACATTAGCAAGTTTTTACTTCCCATAATTTATGTGTGTGTGTGTGTGTGTGTGTGTTTGTCTTGTGTGTGTGTTTGTGTATAAATATGTAAATGAATATTGGCTGTTTATATATAATATAGATATAAATAAATATACACACACACACACACACACACACACACATACTGGGGCACTTAACCACTGAGCTGCATTCAGTCTTTTTTTTTTTTTTTTGAAACAGGGTCTTGCTAAGTTGCTGAGGCTGGTCTCGAACTTGTGATTCTCCTGCCTCAGCCTCCCAAGCTGCTGGGATTATCGGTGTGCACCACCACCTCCGGCTTCTTTCCATAATTTTATTTATTTATTTATTTATTTAGAGAGAATTTTTAATATTTATTTATTTTTTTTAGTTCTTGGCGGACACAATATCTTTCTTTGTATGTGGTGCTAAGGATCGAACGCATGCCAGGCGAGCGCGCTACCGCTTGAGCCACATCCCCAGCCCCTTCTTTCCATAATTTAAAAATATCATTTCACTGTCAGTGGAATGTCCATTGTGTTCCATCATTTTTGTTGGAAAGAGCATTAACAGGCATGATAAGTCTGTTCTACTCCACTGAGATTACTTTTAAGATTTTTTTTCCTTTGTTCTTCAGCAATTTGACTACAATGTGCCTACATGTGGTTCTCTTTGTAGTTACTCCACTTGGGAATATTGTTTTCCTTTTTAGATTTTTGAATTTGAACATTGATGTCTTTTATTGGTTTTAGGAACTTCTCAGCCATTACCTCTTTTAATATTGTCCTTATTCTGGTCTCAGCTCCTTACACAATACCAGTTACAACATACACATCAGTCTGTTTAACATGTCCCACAGTCTATTATTCTTTTCCCTTTTTCTTTTATTTCTATCTGGGTGCTTCAATTTGAATATTTTCTAGTTCATTTATTCTATCATCTGCTGTGTCTGTTCTGCTGTTAAATCTGTATTATGAACTCTTTATTTCAGTTATTATATTTAGTTCAGTATGTCCACTTGTAATTCTTTATGTAAGTAGCCTAGGTTTTTACTTATTTTGTCTTTTTCCTCTATTTTTTGATGTTTAAACCATAATTATTTGAAATCCCTCATTTCTAAAACATATCCAATTCCATTGTTTGCCTTTTCTCTTGATTTTCAGTCATTTTTGTCCTGTTTTTTTTTTTTTTTTTTAGCATGATACATATTCCTTTATAGGATGAAACAAATTTTGGATGAAAAGTTGGAAAGACTCTAGTTGATGGTACTGATGATACCAGTCTTGGAGATCAGGAACATGTTCTTATTCCCCCAGGGTTGAAGGCTAAACACCCAAGAAATGCCTAGCAAGTGTAGAAAACAAGTTTTATTAAAGAGAGAGAGAAAGCAAAAGACTTCTCCAAAGAGGAATCCCAGAGCTGGGTGTCCTAGCACCCAACATGGGATGCAGGAGCACATGGGGTAATTGTTAGCGGCCCATTGTGCCGAGAAGTGCAATCCTGGAGGTTAACTGTTAGCAACCCATTGTCTTTTCTTTGATAACCAGCCCTCATCTTCTCAACCTGGTCATTCATTTTCTATGACTGCCAGACCTTTGCCCCATCTCAGTTTGCTGAGGAATGTGACAAATCCTGTCCACTTAGGCCAGCTGGGGCTTCAGGCAGATTGCTTTTTGGCAATAAAAGCACACTGGAAAGTCAGTACAGTGGGTCCATTTTATAGAATTTGTCTCAACCTCATGTTCCCATCATCCTCATCTATGTGTTTCCTTACAGTATCTTCATCCAGAAAGAGAAGTCTGGGTTGTCTTCTGGAAGGCACCAAGGGAGCACCTAACTCCTGTCAAATTGGCCTGGTTTGGGCTGTGTATAGACTGGTATGGTTCATTTTTGTCTTAAAGAATAACTTACTCCTGGGACATGGCCCTCTCTCCTGGGGTGTGGCCCTTCTCAGGACTCAGCTGAAAACTTGGGTGTTTACCAAGGCCTCCACCTTCATAGAACTTGAATTCCAATTTGTCTCCCTAGCACTTTGTGACTATGAAAATCTGCTCAGTTTTGCTATTTAAAACCCTGTCTCAAAAAATAAAATAAAAAAATAAAAAGGACTAGGAATGTGGTTCAGTGGTTAAGTACCCCTGGGCTTAATCCCTAGTGCAAAAAAAAGAAAAGAAAAGAAAAAGTTAGGCCAATACCTAATTAAAATAATCTATGCATGTATAATTTTATCAAATGGATTCCACTGTCATGTATAACTAAAAAGAACCAATAAAAATAAATAAATAAATAAATAAACAAATAAAAGTAGGCCAATAAATTCAGAGTAATGGGCGTGTAATTATTGGGTTCTTTCTCTGTTGTCTCCTCCTTACTATAATTTCCCCCTTAAATTCTAGCCTCTTTGGCATTCCTGAACTCCAACCTCTGTGTCCTCAGTCTGGTAAGAGTGGTGTTTTCCGCTTGGCCCTTATTTCTCACACAACAATGAGCAAAAAGCATGTAGGGGAAGAAGAAGAAGAGAAAAAAAAAAACAGGGTAAATGTAGAATTATTCTGTATTATTTCTTTTTCTCAAGGATCATAACCCTCAATTCTTACCTATATTGGTTGTTCTCCAATGCCTTCAAATAGCTGTTTCATATATTTTGTCTTCATAATTGCCTTTGGCAAGTAGATTAGTTGGAAGAACTTGAAGTTTTCTTGAGTCCAATTCTGATGCCAGATTAGAAAGAGCTGGAGAGGGGTGGGCCCAAGTAACACGGCTGCTTTCAGCTGAAGCTCAGACTTTTAGATACTTGTAACATAAGATCTTCATACTAAATTAGGGTTTGCTATTTTTGTTTCTTTTCCCTTCTTCTTTGTAAAACATTGCTCCCTTATTGTTTTTGAAGTCCTGTGGATTGAACCCAGATCTTTGCTCATGCTAAGCAAGTGCTCTATCACTGAGCTACATCCCCAGCATCTTTTTATTTTACTTTGAGACAGGGTCTCACTAAGTCGCTCAGGCTGGTCTCAAACTTGTGATTCTCTTGCCTCAGCCTCCAGGGGCAACTAGGATTATATGTGCCACTGGGCTCCAAAATCCTTTCTTCTTTTAGTTTTTAACTTTTCTTAGGTTCCAACCAAGACTGAGTGGTAATAAACTTACTCCCTACATAAGCAACTATTAAGCTGGATAAAATATTTATACCAACTGACTGTAGGCATTAAACATCAGATAAATTTCATCCTTGAGAGAAGGGAAACACCCAAGGTGAACTCCACATCCACCCATGCTCTTTGCCTGGGACACTTTCCAAACTATGGCAGAGGGAAATGGAGCCCATGCTGAAAGCAATAGTCTCACTGAGTGGAGGAAACAGAGATCAGAAGTAGGGGATGCTTAGGTAACTGAAATTCATGAGGCAACAGTGGTCTTCTTGAAGTTCTGTTTAAGTTGCACAAGTGAAGGGCAAGATTCCATGAGAGTGGCAAATAGAAACTTCTCTGAGTCTGTGAAACACATGGAGATTCCACAGTCACACTATGCTGACCCTGTTCTCATCAGCCAGAGTGGAAAGACCTTTCTGAACAACCTGATTATTTGATCAAAACTTTAGAAACCCCACACCTTAAGAACAGAGCTACTTTAGTCCTACAATATGCCCTACTTTTAGACCTGCCCTAATATAGCCTCAAATCAAACCTCAACAGCATCAAATTGAGCCCTAAGTAAATTTGCTGCCCAATGAAATAAACATTCTTTAAAGGAGACCACAAAATCCACACTCATAACAATGAAGTTTTCACAATTCCCAACATACAGTCAAAAATTACCAGATATATGAAGAAGATGTAAAATATGATCCATAACTAGGAAAAAATAATCACAGAGGTAACACAGATATTAGAATCAGCAGATGAGGCTTTAAAATAGCTATTATAAATGTGTCCGAGAATTTTAAATCACAAAGTAGACATCATAAATGAATAAATGAGCTATCTCAGCAGTGAAATGAAAACTATAAGTCACAGCTAAATGGAAATTATAGGTTGGAAAACACATACATAGTGAAATTTTTACTAGAAGACTTACAAGCAGACTGAACACTACAGGAAAATAATCAGTTAAGTCAATAGGAACCATCTAAATGGAATCACAGGAAGAATACTAAAAAAACAAACAGCCCCAATGAAGCGACCTTGAAACAATTCCCAGCAATCTAATATACATAAAATTGAAGTCTCAGAGAGAGAAATTGAGACATAATAACAATGATGTGTTTTTATATAGTGACTGAAATTCTATATTTGATTTTTAAAAAAATTAACTCACACTAGGCGCAGTGGTGCACATCTGTAATTCCAGCAATTCGGGAGGCTGAGGCAGGAGGATAGCGAGTTCAAACAGCCTCAGCAATTCAGCTAGGCCCTAACCAACTCAGTGAGACCCTCTCTCTAATAAAGTATAAAAAAGGGCTGGGGATGTGGCTCAGTGATTAAGCGCCCCTGGGTTCAAGCTCTGGCATCCCTCCCCCCCAGAAAAAATTAATTCTCTATCCCAAGAAGCTTGCAATATAAAACTCTAAGCAGGATAAATACAAAGGAAACCACATTCAGGTACATCCTAGTCAAGTATCTTAAAATTAGAGAGAACATCTTAAAAGCAATGAAAAAACAAAGACATATTACATAAGGGGAACAATGATAAGAATTACCACTTCTTTCTCACCAGGAGTATTGCAAGCCAGAAAATAATGAACTGTTAATAAATACTAAGTATGCTGTGAGGAAAAAAAAAGTCAATGTTGTATTCTATATCCAAGGAAATTATCTTTAAATAGGAAATGAAAACAAAGATATTTTTTAAAAATGTTTTTTCAATTATAGATGGACACGATATCTTTGTTTTATGATATATTTGTTTATTTTTTAAAATGTGGTGCTGAGGATCAAACCCAGTGCCTCACACATGTGAGGCAAGACTCAACCACTGAACTACAACCCCAGCTCTAAAGATACTTTTTGATTTAAAAAATATTGAGAGAATTCATCACCAGTAGATCTTGGTTCTAGAAATGTTAAAGGAAGTTCTTAAGGCTAACATAAAATGATATCTGATAGGAATTCATTTGTAAACAAAGGAACAAAGACTAACACTAAATATAACAAACATATCAAATAGGTTTTTTGTTTCTTAAATTATTTAAAAGGCATTTGACTGTCTAAAGCAAAAATAATCATTTTTGAAGGAGTTTGTAACATACATAGCGGTAAATGCATAAGTTTTAGCACCAAGAAGGGAGTGATAAATGGAAGTATATTATTTTGTAGTTCTTAAATTATTAAGCGGTGGCATTTATCTTTCTACTGTCTTTATTTTCTTCTTCCTTATCTTAATTTTTCTAGTTACAAATATAATACAAATTTGTTTATATGAAATTAAAATGCTACAAAAATACATAACCTAGGAAAAGGACAAGTCCTGAAACATCATCCCCAGAAAAAACTATCAACAGTTTGCAACACAATTCTTTGATGGTTTTCATCAATGTGGAAAAGGAAAACATTTGAAGTATTTATCTTCTGAGTCTCTTATTTTTCCAAATGAATTTCATGATTGTTTTTTCTAATTCTATGAAGAATGAAGTATTATCTTAATGAAATAAATGTTCCTCACCCCAAGATTATAAAAATATTTATCCATATTTTTATCAGCTCTTTTCTTGAGTTTAAATATATGACTAGTTTATGAAAACATTTGTATTGCAAAAGTTGAAATAGCTCATGAATCCACTTGGAAGGTATTTTATAAAGTGGAAAATTATATAACATACAGGGATTATAACCTTTTTTAAAAAAAATAGCTAACAAATTTCTCCCACATGATTCTGAATGAACTTTACCCTTTATCCCTGAATTAAGTTGTTTCTGAATCCCATGATATGGATTCCCTTTTATTCATTGATATATTTATTTTTCTTATGCTAGCACATGCTTAATTATTCTAGATTGATTGAATATATGCTTTGATGACTATAGGGCAAATCTCATCTTTAAGTCTTTTATTACAA
This sequence comes from Marmota marmota marmota, assembly GCF_001458135.2. NCBI lineage: Eukaryota > Metazoa > Chordata > Mammalia > Rodentia > Sciuridae > Marmota > Marmota marmota. The sequence continues at coordinate 23,246,924 of NW_025999869.1, forward strand.
TATTTGGTTTTTCTTCCATATTTAGTTTTTCAGTTGATCTTTAGAATCATCTTGTCAGTTTCTCCCTTCCAAATAAATTGATTGGAATTACATTGAATTTATCTATTAATAAATTTAGAATATTAAGTTTTCTAGGAGCATGTCCTATGCCACCATTTATTTTGTCTTCTTTTAAACCTATCCTACTTTTAAAGCCTTAGATGTGCACTAAATTCATTTCTGTATTTTTTTTTTAATTTTACTGTTAATTGTGAAAGGTAAATTGTGTTTTGTTTTTTGTGCAACTGGGAATGGAAACCAGGGCCTCGTGCATGCTGAGTGCCCTACTACTGAGCTACATCCCCAGACCTCTTATATTGTTTTAATTTCATCTTTAATTACTTATGACTTAACATTTTTAAAAGCTACTAAACTCTACATACATATAAAAATTTATCTTGTTCTTCTCTGACTGGATCGCCCTATTAGTCATAATAGTTTTTCAATTGATTCTCTTGGATGTTAGGGAGGGAAAATCATTAACATTCACAAGTAATGATCATTTTGCCACTTTCTATTACTTATTGCTTATTTCCTTCACTAATTTCTTATTTCTTCTTTTCATCTTATTGTCCTAGTTAGGACCTCCAGAGCCAACATTGAACAATTGTAGTTAAAGAGACGTCAAATTTTTACATTAATGGAAATTTTTAGGCTGTTAGGTCCAAATCTGGCTTTTAGTTTTTGAAGTACATTCTTTTAAATGTTAATAATATTTCCTTTTCTTTATGTTTTAGTGTTAATGGCTAATTAATTGTATCAAATGCCTTTTGATATAACAAGATTCATTTCTTTTTGTCTAATATTTAGTCATTAGGTTTTACAATGTTGAAGGGCTGGGGATGCAGATCAGTAGTAGAGCACTTGCCTAGCACACACAAGGCCCTGGGTTTGATCCAGCACCATACACACACCCAAAGATTTTATAATGTTAAAATGTTAAGACAAGTTTATAACTCTAGAAAAAAAAATCCTTAAGTTGCTAACAGTACTTTGACATACTATGGAAGCCAGTTTGCTATATTTACCAATAGATGGGTCTGCCATTTTCTTAAAGAGGCTGTTATTGGTATTTAGATAATAGATCTTCACAGGGCATTATGGATGAGCTCCATCTCTCTCTGGCTCTGGAACATCATGGTTCTCAGGATGCTTGTGCTCCTTCTCTGAGCCAATAATACTTCATGCTTCAAAGCTGGATGTCACAGGTCTTTGTAGTTAACTTGTCTTAATCCTAGATACAGCTACTTCTCAGGGCCTGTTGGTCCCAGAGTGTGGGCAGGGACCTTTCCAACATTCATTGCATCTCAAACCCAGACCTGCTATTTTCTCTTCCTCTTCCTGAGATGAAACAGCTTCTAGTTTAACTCTCAGCACTTAAAAGTTCTCTTTTTATATTCTCTTAGAATAATCTGGCTTTTCGTGTGGTAAAGGCACAGTCCTATTATTTCTTAGGCAGGTCTATCTTCCCATTAATATGGTGAGCTCACAGGGAGCAAACAATCTGACCAGGCATTTTCTTGGTGGGAGCTTAATGCTTTTGCCATTGGGGTGGGGGACACGAGAGATGCAGAGTGTGAGAATTTCAACCCTACCCACTCTGAGACCTCTGCTACCCACACCCACTGCTGAGCTCAGATCTGCATAGCTATGGACCCAGCTTTGGGAGAGGAAGTGGGAAAGGATTGCGAAGATTTTTGGGAGCCAAGAAAATAGCCACCCAGGACATGAGGCTGACTCATGGGCCTGTTCCAGTCCATTCTCCCAGTCGGCCACCAGCAGTCTCAGCCCAGCTTCACCCTCACAGGCCTGGATCTGCCTTTTCCTGCTCTAATCCCCATGGCCCCTTGCACCTGGGTTCCCAGACCTCTGGGCCAGCTGGCAGCTGCTAGACTCTAGAAGCATGACTCTGCCCCATTCTCCCAGCGACATGAGCATCCAGACTCACACCAGGTGGCCACAGTTGGGGTGAGCAGTGGCCAGGCATGGAGGTGAGATCAGCCTGAACAGTCCTCACCAGCCTGTGACTCAGTCACCACTGGGCAGCAAAGGGCACCTCTGGGCAGAGCACTTCACCAAGACCAATCATTGAGGAAAGGAACTGGTGCTATAGGGAAGGAGGCCACCTATAAAAGTTAAAAAGGATGCGGCTGGGAAAGTGGGCTGGAGACAGGCCAATGCTAGTTAGATTCCTGTGGAAGACTTCACTACTTCTGCCAACCTATTTCACAGTTCCCATAACTCCTCAGGAGCAGGGAACAGAGGCCTGATCTATACCAATGAGAAAATCATAGACAGAGGGGAACGTGAGGGTCCCTCCTGAGAATAAAAGCCAGGAGTCTGGATATTTAACTCTTCAAAGTTATTTCCAAATGAGGCAATACATTTTGGATGTGCATCACAAAGATTTAATTGTGCCTGGATCAGTGAGTGACACATGCCTGCAATCCCAATAACTCTGGAGGATGAGACAAGAGGATTGAAAGTTCAAGGTCAGCTTGGGCAATTTAATGAGAACCTGTCTCAAATAAAAATTTTTAAAAAGGGGCCAGGCATGTAGCTCAGCGGTAGAGCACCCCTGGGCTCAATCCCCAGTGCCACCAAAAAAAGAAAAAAGAAAAAGAGTCTGTTGTTCCACATTCCGGTCTAAAACAGTGCCAGAACACACAAGGATCTCACTACCATCTGTTGAATAAATGAACAAAGGAACAAGGAATAAATAACAGGTTCCATAACTCTTGAAACCCTCTTTTTGCATTCTTCCATTTTATTTTACTGATAGCTGGACCTCTCTAGCCATCAGAGTTGCCCTAGTGGTAAGTTCTAGTGATCAGGAAGAGGAGGAGGAAGGGTACCCATGCCTGAGCCCAGACTGTCCTGGACAGGCCACTGTTGAGTGTGTCTGTAGATGTGTGCACTGGGGCAGGGCTACAGCAGTGGCAGGAGTCCTCTTCGTCATCCTAGCCCTCTTGATGCTTCATAGTAGTGACTCTCTTCTTGAGGCAGGGGAGAGGCTGATCTCTCTCTTGCTCTCTCTCTCCTGAGAGGAATCCTGAACCCTTGCTTTCATCTGGAAATGGTGATGATCAGGTCAAGGCCAAGAACATCCAGGGCACAGAATGAGCACATATCCCAGCACTCTCCAATCCCTCTGCTGCTCTGCCTGGAGGAACTGATTTATAAAAGGTTGTACCTTCTCCTCACAGAGGCAAGCATGGCTGGGCTGAGGGAAGCCTCCCACTGCAAGGGGAAGTGGCAAAACTATAAACTGCTGGGTTGGGCCTCTATCCAGGGTTTATAGGTAGATTTGAAACATTAGATGCTGAGGGAAGCTGGGTGATCTTGGGCAGACTGCCTGCACCCTTTGGCCTGAATGAGAAGTGGGAGGATGAAAGGACAGGGGTCTCCTTGAGGCAGGGGAGAGGCTGTGGTCCTTTTGCAAGCTACTTTCCTGAGGCCTCAGTTGCACAACACTCCATTACATGGGCCTTACTGCCACTGCCAGCAGCCTGTTCTGTCACCTCCTTGTCTGGGCTGAGCTAAGCCACCTCTGGCTCTCCCACCTGTCTACTGCCTCCCTGCTGCATGAGGCCACTCCTTCCAACACCATTCTACTCCCAGGCCTCAGGGCCAGGGCCTCCCTGGGCTCAGCTGGGTAAACCTGTCCCCGCCCTGCCACCTGACAGTCCCTTTGTTGGATCCCAGAGCAGACTGGTTTTCTCTGTGAAAGCAGAGACAGAGCAGGTCTGACAGGGGTGCTGCTGGGCACTGAGGTATGGCTGAGGCACATTTAGTCCCTGGTGCACAATTAGCATGGCACAAAGGTACGCACACAGGATCTAAGCCCCAGATCTACCTCTTAAAATCGTGTGAACTTGGGGCGGTCACTCACCCCGCCTCCAGGCTCAGTTTCCTGAAGAGAATTGCGTCGGCTTTTGTATCTGCCCTGGAATCTGGCTCAGAGCCAGTAACTAGGCCCCAGTTGGCAGAATCAGCTTTGTTCCTGTTTGGATCCTGGGAGACTGGCTCACTTCAGAGCCTCTAGCATCTCAGCCCTCAGAAAGATGTCACCTCTACCCCCCACCAAGTCTAGTTGACCATGTCCAGACACACGACAGGCATTTAACTAAGTGTTTGTCCACAAAACCGGAGTGAGGAAATTCCTTTGTCTCAGACATGCCCTCCCCTGTGTGTTTTGTTGAACCAGACAACTTAAAGGTGAGCTTGCTGCCTCCTTGACACAGTCCTATCCTCCCAAGAGGCATCAGCTTTCCCCCACCACTACAGACTGTGCCATCTGGACCATTTTGGGATGTTGCCTGGTACTCCTGCTTCTGGTTGCCTCGACCCCTTACAGAATCTCCAAACCTGCACAGGGTCTGCCTTGGCTCCCTATCATCTGTTGTAATCCAGAAGGAGGCTCAAACATCTCCCCGCATCCAGGTGGGCCCTCTCATACTGCTGTTCTCTCTGCCCTTGACTCACCAACCCCTGACGTTTACCAGCAGGCCTCTGGGATAGCATATCCTGGGATGGACAGAGATCGTGAGATCAGGAGCTGAGTGAGGCAGGCCACACTGAAGTGTGGGCTGGTTAAGATCTCTCCTCTGGCTACTCTCGGACCCCTGGAGTGGTCAGTACGATGGACTGGGCACTCCAAGAAGGGGGCACTCCCCATCAAAGATGCAAATCTCCTTGGAATCCAGGCTTGTGGCTGGGGGAAGGGGACTAAGACTTGAAGGACAGATGTATTGGCTCCAAGACTTGAATCTTAATGGGACAGACTCAGGGGCTGGGGTTGTAGCTCAGTGTTAGAGTGCTTGCCTAGCACATGTGAGGCACCAGATTGGATCCTCAGCACCACATAAAAATAAATTAATTAAATAAAGGTCCTGTGTCCATCTACAACTAAAAAAAAAAAAAAATCTGAAATGGAGTGATTCCACCCACAGACCTGTGGCCACTGGGCTGGGGTGGAACAGGTCAGCATCTGAACTCTTTGGCCTTCACAGGAAGGTCCCTTAAGTGTGGGTTGCCCTCTCAGCTTCACTCCAACCGCACCCAAGGCTGCATCCAATCCTGGACAGCCCAAGTTGGTCTATCCCTCAGCCTGAGGATTTTCCTGTCCCACCCCTTTCCCTCCTCCCCCTCTCCCTAAACTCAAACCCAAGGGCATCTCCCAAGGGTGTCTGCTTCTATTGGAGCTTGCCAGCCCTGCCTGCCTATCAAGGAAAGAGCATTGTAGTTTTTTCTGACCTTGGATAGACCTGGCCACAAACAAAGGGCTTAGGCATCATGCCCTGAGCCTTTTGAGGCTCCCTAAAGGACAAGACCACTAAGTGAGGTCTCAAAGAGCTGGAGCAGAAGTCTTCACCCATCTAAGCACCCTCATTCCCTCCCTGCCTCTCTCTGGATCATGACCAAGGGTTGGGCTAAGATAATAATTCCCATAACAGTTATAATGTTTTTAATAGCAATGTTAAATGCCAAGTTCTCTGCTGGGTGCTGGGGAAACATAAATAAATAAGATAGACAGAGCCCCTGACCTCATAGATGGCTTTACTCGTTCCCTGTGCAGGTACATGCCTAGGCATATGGAGAACATTCAATACACATTTATTGAAGGAATGAAGAGGCATGAAATGAGCAGAGATGCCAGGTGGAGTGTGCAGCAAACACATGAAGGTCATGACAGAAGTGAGGCATGATGGGCCACCACCCATTCCCACTTTCACCAGGGCTCGCAGTCCCTCTGGCTGCCTTTGACTTGGTACCCCCAACACAATGTGGACTCAGCAACACCGCAATCCCCCAAGACAAAGATCATTCAAGGGTGAAAGGAAATCCTAGGGGCTTCCCTGAGACAGTTTTGGAGAAAAATATGAGGAGCCATAGGGCCTGAAGCTTATTTGACTTGCTGTCCCCAACTCAGAGCACCTCAGAAGTGGGCCCAGTGTGGTTCCTAAGAAGGACTATCCCCAGCATCCAGGAACACAGCTTGGCTGGCACCTCTCTCCTCTGGGAGGGCACTGGTCAGAAGTGGGCCTCTGATGTTCTCCTAAGTCAAGGATGTCAAGCACCCATGCAGCCAGACACAATGGCATATGCCTGTAAACCCAGCAACTCAAGAGACTGAGGCAGGAAGATTACAAGTTTGAGGCCAGCCTTAGCAATTTCGTGATTCCCTAAGCAACTTAGTGAAGTCCTGTCTCAAAATAAAAAATAAAAAGGGCTAGGGATGTAGTTCAGTGATAAATTGCCCCTGGGTTCAATCCCCAGTACCCAAAACAAAAAAACTCAGGATGACAGGCACATACCTGGACATCCTGTATCACTCCAAGGTGCTCAGACACTGCACAATGAGATAGGAAAGTTTACGTACCAGATTCTAGACCACTGCTTCTCCCCAACCCCCTCCATCTCTAACTCTGTGAGAGAAGCCTTTGGAGATAGATTACGTTTCTCAGAGACTTAAGAGTCAGGATAGTCATATTTAGGAGTACCCTTTCTGGAAAGGGTGTCACACTCCCCCCTCCCCTAGACAGAAGTAAATAGATAATGAGGAAAGTTCAGGATGGGGGCAGGAAGGTGGCAGGCCCTAGGGATGTCTAAATTGGGAGAAGCAAGCAATATCTGAGAAGGGATTCCAGAATGAGGTGTATTAGGTGGAAACTCCCACAGACTTGAGGATCCCCTCTATCATGGACCATGTTCTACACTCAACCCTAGGGATAACCAATGAGAAGTGATAGTTCCTCCATTCCACCCCATTTAGTGGAGTGTAAGTCCTGACCCTTCTGCCTCTGTCTATAGGGGACCCAAGTCAGCATGGCATTGAGCAAAAACCCTTCTTCACCACACAGTGTTGAAAGCCCAGTGGCTGGTGCTTTGTGGATCCTTTCTCCCACATATATACCACACACCCCCAAATATGCACCACTGCCACACACACCATTCATGCTGTTTCTTTCCAGCAGTACAGGTAGCAGAACCATGCCTCCCAGAGAGGCATCCACATTCCACCCTGGAGGGCTCCCCTTCCTTGGACTGCCCTAGATTTGTACATCTCAAGCAGTCCTCCTTCTTGGAAGGGATGGGGTGTTTGAGATCTGGTGGACCCATCTTACCCCAACCTGTGAGCATCTGAAGAATAGTTCTTCCCAAAGCTTAGCTAAGAGGGTATAGAGGGTTGTCAAGAATATTAGCTAAATTAGGGGCTTCCTCATGGTCTGGAGAAGCTAATGTCTGGTGTAGCCAGACTGAGGTGCCCAAAGAGAGGTAGGCAGGGCTCTGGCCAAACCATGGCACCTGCAGAGGCTGTTCAAGGACATCCCTGGAGAACATGATGGGAATGGGGAGAAGCACTTGGGGAGAGAGGTCTCCAAGTGAAAGGCTGCATATATTCCCATAGTCACCACTCCAGCCATTCTCCTTTCCCTGGAAGCCTGAAGAAACAAAGCTCCTTGCAAAGGAGGAAGAGAGGGAGCTGTGCAGACCGCCTGGAAGGAACTGGCAGCAAGAGACAATCCTAATGTTCTGAAGGAAGCAGGGACACCTGGAAAGACAGAGCACCTCTCTTCTCTGACTCAAGTCAGAGGTCACCTTCTCCACGCAGCCTTCCTGGGATCCCCAAACTAGATTGGGTGCCTTTATATTTCCACCTCTATAGAGACGCGCTGCCGGCTCTGTGTCCCCAGCCAGGTCTGCTCAGGTCCAGGGTTCCTAGATCAGTGCTCTGTGTTCAGAGGGCTCCTCACACAGAGAGATAGGTTTGCCTGCCAGGACCTTTGAGGAGGTTTGATCAAGGCTTTGCCCCATCCCCCATCTGGGCCGCCCCCCGCCCCCCATTCCTCTCCTAGCTGGGGCGCCGCTCCGCCCAGTAGAAGCGACTTCAAAGGGTCTGTGCCCGAGCTTCCGCAGCCGGGCTCGGGTCTGCGGTGCGCAGATCCCAGGCCCAGACGGGATCCGGGACGTCGGGGCCGTCCCACTCCGGGGGTCTCTGAGAAGCGGGTGGGGGCTCGGGGCTGAGGCTGCTGAGACTGAGGGGCGCGTCCTCCGAGCCCCCCGAAGTGGGAGGGTCGGCGGCCGCGGGGCCAATCCGGGCGCGCGGGGAGCGGGGGCGGGGGCCGGGCGGAGGGGGGTACGGGCGGGCGGGCCGGGGGCGGGGCGCGGCGGCCAGGCAGGCGGTGGCGGCGGCCAGGCGGCGGCTCCTCGGTGTCCGGCTCCGGCTCCGGCTGCGGCTCCGGCCCGCGATGCCCCACTCGGTGACCCTGCGCGGCCCTTCTCCCTGGGGCTTCCGCCTGGTGGGCGGCCGGGACTTCAGCGCGCCCCTCACCATCTCGCGGGTGAGTCCCACGGCCGCGGGGCGGCGGGGCGGCCCCGGATCGGAGCCCCAGTCTCGCGGTCCCCCATCGGGGACCCGGATCCCCGACGTGTCCGAGACTTGAAAGCTGAGGGTTGACCCGGGTGACCCGCACGAGGTAGAGGCAGCTTCCAGGCAGGGCAGCGCCGCCCCACCCCCCTTCCCGCTGGGCCTGCTCACCCGGTGGAGGGGAGATTCCCCCAAAGTTCACACACCAGCCTCCTCTACGCTGCTGTCCTTGAGGAGTAGTCACGGAGGATCGGGGCCTTCCCGCAGACAAGAGCCAGGAACGTGGACAGATCCACAGAGGCCCAGAAACTCCCCAGTTAGACCTAAACCTGCCTGGAGATTTGAGTGAAGCGACTGTGGGTCCCCCCCTTCCCCTGTCAAGGGCCTCTGCCTGAAAAACTGGGTGACCCCACGGAGGTCTGAGGTCTTCAGTAAGAAAAGTTCATCCACTTCCCCACTCTGATCTTTAGGCAGTGTCTCTTTTGTGACCTCAGTCACCCTAGAGGGAAGTGACCAGGAGGAATTTTTTGGCTTCCAGGAAAAGGGCAGATTTGACTATGAGGATGTAAGAACTTCTCCTTAAAAGACAACACAAAGCCATTGGTCAAGCCAGTCTCAGCCCCCCTCCTCAAGGTTCCCAGAGCCATGTCTAGACCTGGACTTGGGACAGAGGAGGAAAAGATGGAGGCACAACTGTGGGGAGATGGCTGATCTGAGGACGGAGGAACAGACTTGAGTTCTGTTGCAGGGGGTGCCCAGGAGACAAAGGGTCCTAGCCCAGGTTCCCTGGTTAGGGGTGGGGGCGGAAGAGAGGACTGAGTCATTGGTGGCTCCTACTCTGGAGGGAACAGGATGGACCTGGGATCATCTGAGGGCATTCCTTGCCCCCACAGAGGCTGCTGGTCTTTGGGGACTTGTGAGAAGGGAACTAAGATCCACCTTCACCCACCCTTCTGCCTCCTCTTGCCCTGGGGGCTGGGCCCAGTTTCACAGACTTCTTTCCAGTTCTTGGAAGGGGATGGACACTGGTGGGGCATGGAATCGTGGAATCCTGTTTCTGGGGGCCAGGGTGACAGGCAGGACCAGCTGTCCTAGGAGGCTTCCCACGTCTGTCCTCACTGCCAGGTCCCTGAGGCTGAGTGAGGTGGGCCTTCAACACTTCCAGGAGCCTTTCATCTCCCATTTCCCTGAGAGATCCCTTCGTGTGTGTGTGTGTGTGTGTGTGTGTGCACGTGCATTCATGCTATTGTGTCTATGTCTGCCTGTGTAGATCATGCTGTGTGTCCACAGGGGAGGGCTGGTGGGGTGCTAGGCCGGCCAGCAGGCCAGGCACCCTGGGCGTGAGGCTGCTGACAAGCTCAGTGGCGGCTGCTGACGGCCGCAGGCGGCAGGGAGCTGAGACATCTGTTGCCCACGCGGCTGCCTGCCCGCCGAGGAAAGGCCTCCACACGTCACAGCAGCAGCAGCAGCGGCCTTGTTTGGCGCTGATCAGGATGCAGGCCCCTGGCAGGCAGGCAGGCAGTCTGGAAGAGGGGTTTGCCAGAAAGAGCCCCCACCCTCCATGTCCCCCAAGTGTCACACAGCAGCAGCTGAGGCCCAAGGAGCCAGGATGACTGAGCCTGGGTTTGGGTGGGATCTGGGAAGATTTACAGGACTGGGGAGGCACAGGCCACAGCTTGCCTAGTAGGTACCTGGGGGCAATTCTACAGGGACTGATGATGTGTGGGCGTGTCCTCACCAAGGGGGCTCAAGATCCAGCCCTTCCTGAGCTTCTAGACTTTCCTCACCCAGAACAACGTAGGAATGGACAACTTCATGTAGGGTTATAGGGAGGAAGCTGACTTCCTGGCAGGTCTGGAGGCTTGCAGTCTTGGCCTAGGAAGCCTTGGGGATCCCCAAGAACATTATCTAGGGCTCCTTCCCCACAGACAAACCATAATGATTGCTGGCCTTTCCAGAGCATCTGCAGTGTGCCAGGCCCCACCCAATGGGTGTTGGTACCAGCACCTCCCCAGCAACCAGTCCCTGGAATGAGCCCCACCATATGCCCAGCCTGCAGTGGAAGTTTCACATGCCCTGATTGTCTCACATTGTCCTCACAACAGCCCTTAGAAGTAAGGACTGCCTCTGGACTCACACTGTAGATGGGTGCACTGTGGCATGAAGAGAGTCAGGTAATGTACCCAGAGAAGCCTAGTAGGGACAGGAATCTAGGCCTGTCTGGAGCTTGCTGTGGCTATATGGGACCATATGGCCCTCTATAGCTCCCAGCCAGTATCTAGGCTGGGTGGGACAGGGACAAAATGTAGCCGTCATAGGTGAGGGGGTAATTCATGTCTCAACCTCCCATCTGACCTCACTATTCCTGTTTTCCCTTCTTTCTGTTATCCTGTGTGTAGCAGCTAGAGGGATCAAGCTGGATTCAATTCTGTCCTTCCCTGCTTAGAACACTCCATAGTTCCCAACCACTTCGAGTTGTCAGCTTCTCATCTGGGCCTACAAAGCCCTGCAAATTCTGGTCCCTGCCTCTTCTCTGACTTCATCTCTTTCACTCTCTCCTCACTAATGATGCTCCAGCCACACAAGCCTCCTTCTTTCTCTCCTTGTGGAGCCATTATACATGCTGTTCCTCCTACCTGGAACACCATTTCTCTCCTTGGACACTCTTACCCCTCCCTCCCTTTTGTAGTAAAACACAGTGGTTCAGAATAGTTTTGGATTTGGAATCAGTTGACCTGGGTTAGAATGCTGACTTGGCCATTTATCAATTAAGTGTTTCTCTATACTTCTCTGGACCTCAGTTTCCTCATCTGGGAAAAGGGCTTGCCTTGAAAACTAATGAGACAATGTGTGTAAAGACGGCTGGGAGAGACACGGTTTCCTAGCCTCATGCCCTCTCTGACCAGAACTCCCCTAGCTCAACAGAGTTGGCTGCATCCCAGCCACCCCTGCTTTCAAGAACTTCCTCCGCCTACAGGGGCCTGAATGCACCCCTTGTGCTGGCTGAGTCATCTTGTAGCTAACCACCCCCTGAGGAAGAAGACTCCTCTCCAGAGGGGGTTGGAGCAAGGTGTCCGTGCTCCAAATTCCTCTTTTTTCATCTGTAAATAGGAATGAGAACAGCCTCATTGCACTAGTGAATGAGAGGTCATTTAGTTATGGGTAAAGTGCTGAGCCCAGGCCCTGGCAAAGAGCAGGACCCTGAGAAGAGAACAGGATGGTGTCCTGGGCACCTGCCATGGGAGGACAGGATCATGCAGGTGCCCGGGCTCTTCAAGTGAACATTAATGGTGGGCTGAGGGTTCTGCTTCAGAAGAGGAATGTTCTTTGAAGCAGCCCATTTCAGGGCAGGTCAGCTTGGGCAGTGCCCACACTAGGCTGCGAGCCAAGGAGCTGCCAGCACTCAGCTTTGTCCACTTGCTACTGAGAACTAGCTGAGCTGAGCCTGGCTGGCTTCCAGAAGCTCCCACCCTGACTAATACGACAAGGTCATGGAGGTCTTGTGCCCAGAGAGGCACTGGCTGGAAAGGCTTGAAAATGAGGGGCTGCCAGTCTTTTTCCAAGGGCTGTGTTGGGACAAGACAGTGTGAAGACTGCCTGTTCCCTGAATTCCTCTCGGTTGCTCACTCGGGTCTTTCTGTGAGTCTGTCCCTACCTGTTCCCCACGTGGTTTTCATCAGATGACCATCATTGTAGGAGTCTCCAAATGAGAACACTGTTTGACTCTGTGTGGGGTCAGTAGTGACACTGAGACGTCCTACACGGGAAACTGGATGTGGGATTGTGACTGCAGAGTGCAGGCTGGCCAATGGAACTGAAGGGCCCTGGTCTGAACTTCACTTCCCCATACTAACATGAACAATGTGAGGGGGGAAGTGGTAATGGGGACACGCAGGTTACTCCCAGAAAAGTGCCCTCTATTTTGAGACCTAAAGGAGGAGGAGGAAGCTAGTATGTAGGGTTTGGGAGTCAAAGAAAAGAGTGTTGCAGGCAGAGGGAACAGCATTTGTGGAAGCCTGGAGATGGGCCCTGGCTTGTGCCTGTGAGTGCCCTGCATGCATTCAGATGGGCTGGGAGGATGGTGGAGAGGAAGTGAATGCATAGTAGGGGGACAGGGAAGATCAAGCAAGTTGGGTCAAAGAGCTGCTATATAGTCTGGCTGAGTGGGGCCCTGTCTGTGTGGAGCATTTGTGACATGTCCATGCTCTGTATGTATCTGTGAGCATATGTGTCCCTGTGTGTCTTTTGCTTATCTTTAGGTACATATGCAAGTTGGAAAAGTGGCATCCCACTTTTCCCAGGTCAGATGAAATCCTTCTTATAAACCTTCACTCCTACCTGGCCTCCAGGTGCTGGAGTCGAGGTTTTTAAAACCAGAGGCTGCAAGAAGGCCACACAACCTCTTGGTTTTCCCACCCCTGGGTCATGGCAGTGAGGCCACACTGGCCAGGTTCTGAGGTCCAGAGTAAAAGGCCACACAATGACTGCGCCAACCATCCGGCTTGTCTGCCCACAGGTCCATGCTGGTAGCAAGGCTGCACTGGCGGATCTGTGCCCAGGGGACCTGATCCAGGCCATCAATGGCGAAAGCACAGAGCTCATGACACACCTGGAGGCACAGAACCGCATCAAAGGCTGTCACGATCACCTCACACTCTCTGTGAGCAGGTACACAAAGGGCAGGGTGGGCTAGAAGGTTGGGAGGAGTGGGTAGGGGCAGTTATGGGCGGCCAGTGTCAGGCTGGAGCTGGGCCTCAATGTGGCTTCTCTGCCTCCACTCCAAGGCACCCAGCCTCTAATCCTAGAAGGCAGTACTTTCTCAGGGGCCTGGAGGGCACTGTTTAGAGCTGTGGGGAGCTTTAGGACCGAAGAAGCTCCTTTCAACTCAAGGCTAGAAGTGTGTTGTGGCACTTAAGGCAGATGTAGGCAGCAGATATAAGAGCTTGAGTCATCTCTGGAACATTTACACCTGTCATTTCTCCTACCCTGAGTGACCAGTTTGATAACTATTAAAAGCAATTTTGTGTGCAATAACTCATTTACCTGCAAATCTACTTATAAAAAAGATAACTTTAATGTAAGCCCCATTTTACAGATAAGACAACTGAGTCAGAAAAGTTAGAGGTTGCTTAAAGTCACCCAGAAAGGTAGTGGAAAAGCAAATTTGACCTCAGGTCTGTCTCATTCCTGAAGATTCTTCTACTTGACTGTCAGCCAAGCTGCCCTCCCTATACTATATGCACCATGGCCCACACCTCTGCTCTGGTTAAATTTGGAACAAGCTTACTGCCATGAATTATGTGTAATGCTGTGAAGCCCATCATGAAGGGGAACCTAGGAGGTCATCAAGCTCCACCTATAGCAGGATGAAAGGTCCAGTCCCTTTGCCTTGCTCAAGTCCTGGGTCTTTAGTCAGCTCCACCAGGCAATCATCCTAATCCTTGCTAAATGCAATCTCCCCACCCCTGTCTGGATCCAGGGAAGACAGACATAATTGCTCAGTTCTGCCACGTTCACGGCTAACAGGGACTTTCCACGACCCCCTATGGAAGTGTGTGGGAGAAACTTCCCCAAACCACAACACGGCTAACCATGCCTTACAGCTGGCCGGGCGGGAGGTGATCCATTGGCTCAGAGCCTTTAAACATGGTGAGAAGGTTTATGAGGTAACCTCTATTTGTACCTGGCCTGTAACCAGGTCCAGGTTGGGGTTAGGACCCCCTGACTATGCCCTTGGCCCTGAGTGAACTCAGCTGCAAGTCTAAGACCTTGTACATTCTACCTGGCACATGGCAAGGACATCCCAGCCTGGAAGTTCAGCAGACCTGATCCTAAGTCAGACTCTGGGACCTTAGGTACCCAGATAACCTTCACGAGCCTGGGTTTCCTTTCCCATAAAATAGGATCACGTTCATTACCCTCTGCCAGACTGAGGGGCGGCTGGTTGGGGGAAATGTCAGCACTGCTTTGCCCACAAGCAGCCTCTGAGGCCTCCCCACTTGGCTGGGTTCCTGGGCCCTGACTCACCTCCGGCTCTGCTTCTGTAGTGAACAAGGGCAGCCCTGGTGGTAGTGGAGTTGGGGAGGCTCACAAGCAGCCTGAGTCAGGAGATTCCCAGAGAGAATGATGTCAGGGGAGAGTGGCCGGGTGGAGGTTCCCCTTCCTTCCTTTCATGCTCATTTGTTCCAAACCAGTCATGGAAGGAGCCCAGGGTTCCACTGACCTGTTGAGCTGTGAGCATTGCAGTCTCAGAATGCCATTTGGCCATGGAACAGGGAGAATATTCTCCCGGTCACAGAGATGAGTTCCAGTGCCACTCTGTACTTGAGAACCATGTTGTCCTATAGCAGAACTTTATTCTCTGAGCCCTGAACTTCCTCACCTCTAAAATGGGGATTTCTTGTGATCTGAGTGATGAGGTACCAGGCCTGCTCAGTCAGAGTGAAAACCCAAGTCTAGCCCTCCAGCTCCTGTCTCCATCCTTCACACATACAGATTCTGGGGGATCAAGACATGGGGCCCTGTTGACCCTCTGGCCCAACATTCCTTCTCCTGGATACCTTCCCACCTGCAAGGCCTCTGACTCTGTTCACTATCCTGTCTCCTATGCCAGGACCTATGCCTGGGTCTTATGTTTGGTTCCCAGAGACCCCTTCCACCTGCAACATGGGCTTTGCAGAGGATCAGCCTGATGAGCTGGCTGGAATGAGCAACTCTGAATTCCTACTCCTGGGTTTCTACCCAGACCAGCTTCCCTACTGTCTTCCATGTCTACAGGGCTGTAATCTCACACCTCTCACTTCCCACAGAGTAAAACTCAGGAAAGGCCCGGCTTCTCTGCTAGGCTTATTTTGTCTGGTGCCAAAGCCAGGCATCCAACAATCTGAGCTAACCCACACTTCTTGGCTAGGTTCTATACTTCCAGAATCTTTCTAGCATCAACTTCTGTCCTGTCAGTCTGTCAGTCTTGTTTTTGATTTACAGATGGGCACAGGGAGCCACCTACCCCATGTGAAATGGAGGCCTGGGATGGGGCTAATCATGATTAGATTAAGCCCTTCATTCTTATCTCATGCCTTGGGCCACCCTCATGGCTCTGGGCAATTGTGCCCTCTGACCTTTAGATCATAGGGCTTGTACTGCCCTTCTGGGCAGCACTTGAGGGAAATATAAAGCCAAATAACCATAGCTACACAAGATGTCCATGCAGAGTTCTGAGCAAGTAGAAATCACAGTTAGAGCTGTGAGTTGGTGCAGTCACTTGGGAGCCTAGCTAAGGGGACTAGAGACAGAGATTGTGGGGAAGGGATTGTTGCCCTGGGATGGCACAGTCTTGATGCCAAGGGCCTCCAGAAGGCTATGGGTTAGAGAGGTAACCTGCAAAGAGCCAGGGAAGAGGCAGAGGTGAGAAAGTACAGAGTCCGTGTGGCCTGCAGCTACAGACAGACTGGTAAATCCCTCAGCTGACAAAGGGAGAGGCAGAATTGAGCTCCTTGGCCAGTTGGAGTCCTCGAGTAGCCCTAGGAGACCTCTTGGTTGGAGGACATTATTTCCCTTTAGTCTCTGGAGCCTCACTTCACACCCTCCTGCCCGCCCAGGCCTCTGCATCCTCCTGGCCTGCTCCTCACAGAGCTACTGAGCGGCAGGGCTGGGCCCCCGGCCCACAGCCTCAAGGCCTGCCTGCCCTGCTTATGGCAGGTTTACGATGTTTTTCTCCCTCCTGAGTGGTGTTTGGCTTTTGGTTTCTATGGCGAAGCAGGAATTTCCTAATGGCCTGTTTCCCATCTGGGCTGGGCAGACATCAGTGATGACTCTGCCGGCGGCAGCAGCAGGAGGGAAGGCGCACCCCTCTGAGCCTCTCCTTTGCTTTCCCAAGAGCTGACCCCAGCCCCAGCCAGAGGCTTATGGATAGAGAGCCAAGGGATGAGTGGATGGGCTCCTAACTAGTCCACGTGTGAGGCCTGGCTTCCCTGCCACAGCTGAGCCTCTTGAGTGGAGTTTCTGTAGGCCACAGAGAGGTTAGAAAATGGGGGGAAGCTGCAGAGCCTCTGCTTCAGTCTCTCCAGGACCAGACCAGAGAGGCCAGGCAGCTGGTAGGGAAGAGAGCACACAGCCCTGCTCCAGGAGAGTGGCAGATCTAGGTTTTTGGCTCCTTGACAGAACAGATACCACTGTGGTGCAGGGGAAGGTGCTGGGGTAGCATTTTCCTTCCTGCAGGCCACAGGCCTAGTTCTGGATGGTGATGGCCCAGAGCACAGCCCCTCTTGGTCCTGTTCCTAGGCTTGTTAGGCAGATATTGACCATACTGATTCCTGCTACAGGCCTGAGAGCAGAAGTTGGCCCAGTTCCCCTGATGACAGCAAGGCTCAGGCACACAGGATCCACATCGACCCTGAGGCCCAGGTATGTACGCTGCCTGACCTGGCCTGGCTCAGAGAGAGCCCAGGGCAGAGGAGCTAGAAGTAGTCTACAGGTTCCCCTGCATTGGCTGTCCTCATCATGGCCCTGAGATGCCCAGGACAAAAACGAGAGAAAGTTCCTCTGGGCCATGCTCATACCCCATCCCATATTCCTCCGATCATGAGCACCTCCTGGGGGCTCTGTGTTTATTCCAGCCAATCCGGAGCATGGACAAAGTTTCCTGTGATGGGCAGGGGCTGGGCTAGGCCTTGGCTCAGGGTTTCTTTCCATCCACCCAGCTGGAATTCACTCTGGTACCCAGTGGTTCCATATTAGGTAGAAGTCAACAGGCTTGGTAGAGGGCTGCAGGTGTGTGTGTGTGGGGGGGTGGTCTAGCCTCAAGCTGTGGAGTGATCACAGGCCATAGGACACTCCTTTAGCTCATCCTACCCTTGGGTACCCTGTCCAAGCTGAAGTTCCCTCATGGCCATCCTGTGATTATAACTAGCACACATGCTGCATGTCTGTCTGCTCAGTCACCTTTTTGTGTAGGACAGGAATCACGGCTTATGGCACTTCCTCAGGGACAGTGAGGGATCCAGGCTGCTCTAGGACTTTGTCTTTCCATGGGCATGAAGGGAGCCAACTGAGCAAGATGGAGGTATCTAGAGCCAACTGGGCATCTCTGGAAGGAAAGGGGGAGACTAGGCTGATCTGAGATATAACCAGAACCATGAGACCCAGCATGTGGGGCCACAGACTCCTAGGCCTGCTTTTGTCCTCTTTCTCCATATGGGGAAAAAAAAAAAAAAAGAGATCTATGCATGAAGAGGAGGCTTCACCCAACCAGAGGAAGGATTTCCACTCCCGCCCCTCCCTCACCAACAATCCCCACGTTGCTCTACATTTGCCTCATCCCTTACCTCAGCCAGTATCCCTCAGGCCAGATGTTTATCCCAACCACAGAGTGCCCATTCTGGCAGAGAGACACTTATAAGTCCCAGGATAGGGAAAGCTAGGTGCCAAAGGAGCCCAGAGTGGACACGTGACTCAGCCAGGGGTCAAAGAGGGCTTCCTGGAGGAGAGGTATCCAAGCCCAGACCTGGAGGCCTGGGAAAAATAAAATGGGCAAAAGGGTATGGAGAGAGGAAGTGTGCTCAGGAAGCACATACAAAGGCCCAGGAGTGAGATCGTGCAGCACAGGTTCAGAGAACAGAAAGGTCTAAGAGGGGGCAGGTGGGAGGGCAGAGGCAAGGGATGAGGTGATAGAGCAAGGCTACAGGGAGGCTCCTGGGTTCCTCAGTCCAGGGCCTTAACTGTTCTTTCAGGAATTCAAAGCCACATCTGTGTCTCAGAAGCTTTACCCCCTGGCCCATGGACTCAAAGCCCTAGGGGTAGTGGTAAGCAGAGTAGATTTGGCATAGGAGGCAGATTTGGCATAGAATCAGCCAGGCTTGACAAGGGCCAGGCAGGAGGGAGCAGCATAGTTGAGACCCCTAGAGTATGTGCAAGGCCCAATTTCCTTCTGATGTGGCAGTGCCAGGATGGAGAGAGAAGGAGGCCTGAACAATGGAATTTGGAGCTCAAATGTGTTCAGTCCTCTGAGAGGCTCAAGGACAGTGGGCCTGGGGGGCTGGGGCTATAGAGCAGCTCCCCATGTGCCCATGCTTTTCCTTGCTGACTCTTTCAGAGACCAGGCTGGCAGAGCTCAGGCTACAGGGGGAGGGATTTTCCATAAGCAACAGGGCAGCCCATCAGCTGCTGTCCCCCTTTTGTACTTAAAAGGTCATGGACTCCATGGGTGGTGACAAAAACACTCCTACCCCGCCTTCACAGGGATGTGTCCTCACCACCACAGACACAGGGCTCATTGTCCCCAAGCTGCTCCCACCCTTTGCCTGTGGGGGATGGGGCTAGCTGGAACCATCAGAGGAATAAGAAGCTACAGCCACCATTAGCCCCAGGACCCGCCCAAGGTACCCCTGGCATGCTTTCCCCAGTGAAATGGGACAGGGCCATTGAGCTTCAGGCCCACATTCCTGTAGGGCCATAGAAGACCCTCCTCTTCTCAGACCCTATGTGGGAACACAGGAGACACTTGGCCAACCCAAGGTCGAAGAAAGGTAGGGACAAGGAAAGGATTCATGGAGGGAACAGAATTTAAACTGAGAACCTAGAAATGAGTAGACGCAAGGTAGGCAGAGCAGACGGTGCTCGCACATCCAACCTGTCCTCTCCAGCCCATCAGAGAGCAGGAACGTGGCTGCAGGAGGTGCTACACACTCTTCTGCACTCAGCATTCACCTCCATCCAAGTTGTATATCCCAGACTCTGATGCTGGTCATGTGGGAGCTGGTGAGCAAGCAGGTAGTTATTCCCATTCTGCCAAAGAAATCCACTGAGGCTTCAATAAGTGAATCAGTGGTCGGTCAGCTGGTGCTCAGAGCTGGGGCACATATGGTATGAGGTGCACCACCACACGGAGAGGGCAGATCCGGGAATGGGGGCTCAGGAGTTCCTGTGAGAGCCGTTCAGCCAAATTTGCTGTGTGCCAGGAACCGTGCTAAGTGCTTTGTAGATAATTTTCCTATAACATAGAGACCTCGGTTCACAATGAAGAAACTGAGGTTCGGAGAGGTGAAGTGATTCGCCACATTAGTGATAGAGCTGGGACTCAAATAAAAGCCAAGTATACCACTGAGTTCAGTTCTAGAGAGGCTGCTGCATGGGTGGCCTTGGGAGGGGCAGTAGCTCTGATGACCCTGCAACAGACTCCCAGACCCTGCTGGGTGGAGTATGAGGGCCTCCATCCTCCCAGCTTCTGGTTCCTCAGACTCCCACTCCCCCTTCCCATTGAAGCCTCCTCCCAGAGGCCCAGCCCTACCCCCACCCACCACAGCCCATCTGGTGCCCATTAGAAGCCTGTCCTGCTTGCCTGCCTACCCCAGACACATGTGTGAGAGTGCTCAGGTTTCTCCAGGGCTTTTCTAATGGCAATGGGGTCTCACTGTTGCTGCTGCTTCTGCTACATTGACAGGGACCCACCTGGGCAGCAAGACTCCCTTTTTTCTGTTGCAGGGGTAAATGGGAAGACCTGCACACATCCACCCACTTCCCAAGCACCCCCTTGCAAAATCAGGGGCAGTCAGGGCAGAGACTTGCAGATTCCACTGTGCCTGATTCTATAGGGTGACTGAGTCCGAGCAGGCTCCTTCCCACCCCACCCTCCCCAGATTCCCTGTCCACACAGCAGATCAGAGAGGTTTACCTGTTATCTTCCAGGCTGAGGCTGAGACCTACCCCATGGTCTGGACTTGAACCTCACCCTAAAATCAGGCTGCTTTGGCTGCCAGCCCAGTTTCAGCCACAGGAGCCACCATGGCCTTCCCCAGGGTGACCAGAGCTGGCTCCAAGTATGTGATATCATTGTGTGATTAGGTGTATGTAGGTAGACTGGCTGGTGGGTATGTACCGTCCTTATGCACAAGTATGTCTTTAATGTACTTGTAAGAGCACGAGTGTACATGCCCCCGTTCACACTGCTGTGGATATAGTTACATGACTGCAAGCCAAGGACAGCACCGCCCCGGACTCTTCAGACCTATGCCACAGACATACTGCCCTTTCTTCACGGCTCAGGGGACATGCTCAGAGCACTCATCCCCCAACTGTTTCTGCAGTGGACACTGGGGAGTGAGGTAGGGAGCCTTGAGCTCTGCCCAGCCTCTGACCTTCATCTGCTGTGCCTAAAGAAGGATATTTTTTGTGGCCTGGAAAGTGGTAAATGGGGCAGACTGACCTCATGACAGCACTCTGGAGAGCCTCAGACTGCCCTTTAAAGGGTCTTAGACATACAGCAATCGAGGGCTACTCCTGGATATAGGAAAGGAGTTACTTTTTATGTTTCAAGCCATGGGTGCATCTGGTACCCAGCACAGTTCTGGCAGGTGATAACACTGCACCAGGACATCTCTTCCAGGAAGCCACACACTGCTGCAGCCACATTGGTCTTAAAAGTTTCTTGGAATAGGCCTGCCCCAACATAGTCCCTCACAGGCACTGGTGGCCAGAACCACCATAGGGCCCATGAGCCTGGGTTTAGTCAGGCACTCAGATATTTATGTCTGACTTTCAACAGGCATTTCTCATTTTTGTGGTGGATGAACCTGGTTCAGGCTCAACTTTTTCCCACAGACCCCTTTCCTGGCTGGGCACCATAGCCCAGTGATGCCAACATCCCCCAAGGCCTAACATAAAGGATGGTGGTGAGGGGTGGTGAATGAGGAATGGCCAGAGACCACAGGGTCTCCCAGTACCTTAGGCCTAACTCTCACAGGATGGCAGTCCAGTGACCAGCAGGCGGCCCTCAGCCACCGGGATTGGGCCAGAAGATAGCCGACCAGGCCTGGGTTCCTCGTATGGACAGCCACCTCACCTTCCAGTCCCTCACAATGGCAGCAGCAATGAGGTCACCCTGCCAGCCCAGATGAGCTCACTGCATGTGTCTCCACCCCCCAGGTAATGTGGAGACTTGGCCTTTGAAGCCACACCTAGATCTCATCCTAATCTCTGGTCCCTCAAATCTCACATGGCCTATCCTGACTTAATCCTTGGGTCTCAGATGGTTGTATTCTGACTCATAAAACCTCCCTAGTCCCCCAAGCCATCAGAGCCAAGGCTGAAATTGCAACCTGGCCCTCATTTGTCTCCTCCTCTTTCCTAGTGCTGACCCAGCCAGGGGCCTCCACAGGAACCGGGACTGCAGAGTCGACCTGGGCTCAGAGGTCTACCGGATGCTGCGGGAGCCAGCCGAGCCAACCGCTACAGAACCCAAGCAGTCAGGCTCCTTCCGCTACTTGCAGGGCATGCTAGAGGCTGGCGAGGGTGGTAAGACTCCTGACGCCTCACCCTACCTGCCTTCCCACTCCCTGCGGTGGCCTGAACTCAGCCTCCCCGCCCTGGACTTACCCTGAATTTCCCAGCTATGCACCCTTCCCAGCCGTCTGCCCCTCCTGGATCTCCACAGCTCATTCCCACACCTTAACTGCACCCTTGCCTTCTGATTCCCACTCCAACCCTGTCACTGCCCCCCCACCCCACATCCACTCCCCAATCTTAGTGCAAATGGCCTCCAAAGCAACACCTTGCAAAAAATGTAGTTCTGACCTTTCCCACTGGGCTCATGCCACCTGCAATCTGGGTTTCAGGGGAGCGGCCTGGGCCTGGTGGGCCCCGGAACCTCAAACCCACAGCCAGCAAGTTGGGCACTCCCCTGAGTGGCCTACAAGGGCTGCCTGAGTGCACGCGCTGCGGCCACGGGATTGTGTGAGTACCTGCTCTACTGGCCCCACTGCCACCCCACCTTTCCAGGGCCCTGGACAGGAGCTTGCTGGAGAACCTGTCAGTCATCCAGTGCTGTCCTCTCCGTTTCTCCCATCAGGGGCACCATCGTCAAGGCACGGGATAAGCTCTACCACCCAGAGTGTTTCATGTGCTGTGACTGTGGCCTGAACCTCAAGCAGCGAGGTTACTTCTTCCTGGATGAGCGACTCTACTGCGAGAACCACGCCAAGGCACGGGTCAAGCCACCCGAGGGCTACGATGTGGTGGCCGTGTATCCCAATGCCAAGGTGGAACTCGTCTAAGCCAGGACCACCTTCCCTGCCCTGCTTCATTTAATGCCCCCATGTGGCTCATGTAAATATGTTTCCCTGGCCTCTCTAATAAAGTCCCTTCGCTCAGCCTTGAACCAGTCAGTGCCCTGTCCTGCCAGCCTCCTGCACTATCCCAGTGCCAGGCATGTCCGAGGCACTGGGTGCCATGGTGAGGGAGAAAGCACCATGCTTTCCTTAGTGGTCCACAGCCCAGGTGGATGCCTGGCCTGAATCACAAGGGACGGCTTTATTAATATGCTGGGACACCTGCACCAAGGGGTCTGAGCTGGGTGGGGTTAAGGATGATACAGCTGAGAACTACAAGAATCAGAAGGCAAGAGCTCTACACTGTGATATATGGAGATATATGATGTGTGGTCGTCATCAGCAGGAGCAAGCAGAGGCATTCCCTAGCAGCCTCAGGAAAGATGGCCCAGCCGAGCACAGGACTGGGGGGAACACCTCATTGCCATGGGCAGTCTCCACTTCTGAGAGTTCTCCCCTTTGGGTTTCATTTCTAGTTCTCCAACCCACTTTATTCTTCTTTGAGACCCCTTTCTCTCTCTACCACCAGGGGGCGCACTTGATTATTTTTTTCCTCCCCCAGAAGAGAGAGAAGCCAAGTTCAAAAAAACAGAACACTCACCTAGGACTGTGTTCCCCTCCAGCATGCTTTGTCCTATCTCCAAAATGGAAGGGAAATTCCACCCCTCCTCACAGGCACCCTGGTTACCATTGAATGGATCCAACTTGGGCCTTTTGCCCCACAGTTGCACACACCAGTACAAACTCAGGCTTTTTAAAAATATAAATGGTAATTGAGGGGTTTTTGTTTTGTTTTTCAGCTGTAGATGGACACAGTATCTTTATTTTTATTTATTTTTATGTGGTGCTAAGGATCGAACCCAGTGCCTCATGCATGCGAGACAAGCGCTCTACCACTGAGCTATAACCCCAGCCCTTTTTTTTTTTTAATAATACAGTTTGTTTATTTTTACACACATGCTTCTGAAAAAAAAAAAAAAAGGTTTTTTGTCTCTTTTGGAACTGGGGAGTCGAACCCAGGGCTTTTCGAATGCAAGGCAGATGCTTTGTCATTGAGCTACATCCCAGCCCTCGGTAATTGAGTTTTTGAGTGGCTATTCACATACAACCAACTACATTTCCTGAATTCTAGGTCTGTTAGACTACTCTCTGGTTTCCTTGCTCTGTGCAAGAAACTATTTAGTTCCTGGTTATTTAATGAGCCCGAATAATGTGGGTTTGTGCTATTTTCAATTTTGTGCTATCACGAACCACAAAATTCACACTCTCACTGTCAACATGAAACGGTACCTGTTTCTCCCAGTTCTTGCCAACACAGGATATTTTCATTCTTTTAGCCTGAGAAGTAAAAGGCAGCATAGTTGTTTTAATTTCTTTGACTTCTAGTGACAAGGGTTCAGTCATTCAACAGACTTTTACTGTGTGCTTGCTGGGTGCCCCCCTGCTGAGAGAACAGAAAGGAACAAGTGGGCCTCACTATTTGAGCAATTCCTGATGTGTATTCTCCTAAACCTTTCATTCATTTTTTTCCAAAGTTTATTAATTGGTAGGAACTTTTCATATTCTTGTCAGAAACTTTGTTGCTGGATTTTATTCCTTTGATCTTGTTGCTCTTCCTCTGACAATAGCACACTGTTTTAATTATACCCCTATTAGAACTTAATAGCTAATCTCTCCTCCTTGTTCTTCGTTTACAAACATGTCAAGGTTATATTGCACATTTTCAATTGTCAGTTTAGACTCAGTATGTCAGGCTCTGGGGAAACAAATGTCTTTGAACCGTGACTGGGGTTTCCCTGAATCTAAAAAGAGAACTGGCATAGAGTCCCAGGAAAGGATTATGACCTGTACTTATTCTGCACTTATTCAAGTGTTGTAAATGCCTCCATATATATATATATATATATATATATATATATATATATATATATATAT